>NC_056740.1:408488249-408620749 GCF_019279795.1 Protopterus annectens | reverse complement strand
GTTAGTAAGTCAATAAACCAAATTAATTATGGTGATAAGGGGTACATATTTCTGAACCTAAAACCTATGAAATCATCTCTTAAGACTGTTTAATTTCAGTAAACTTGATATTGAACACGAGTCATTAAGTCCTGGATGGCTGTACGCATTTAGCCTAACTTGCCAAATCAGCTCAGCTTCTTCCAGTTTAACAGGTCTAGGTCCCCCTCTACTGTCACAACAAACCTGGTCTATAACTAAAAACTTAAATTTATGATCATTAAAAACTGAAGTATGTTTAGCTAGAGCATTATCAAGTTTGGATTTTTTCATGGCATATAGGTGCTCGTATATCCTATCCCTAAGTCTCCTTTCGGTCTTGCCAATATAAAAGGCCAAACATGATGTACATCTAGCTAGGTAGATAACAAAGGTAGAATTACAAGTATATTTATGTTTTAATTTGTAGCAAGTGCCATTAAGCTCAAAACAGGTTGCTTCTTCCACATGCCTACAATAATTACAATTTTGACACTTCAACATACCTGCATTGCTATCCACTAAAGGTTTACTACCTTCTAATACAACTTTAATGTTCCTCCCTTTTCTGAAGGCAACTTTTGGTCTGTCACCTAGTTTTTTGAAAATTGTGGGGTACATTTTAAACAGTTCCCAATTCTTATTGATTATATCAATACAAGTGTTACTTCCTGTACTGAATGTTGTAATAAAATAAGTTGTATTTATATTATTTGTACCAGTAATTGTAATTTCCTCTGTTTCATATCTACTACTATCATTAAGGTCAGTCGCACAATCGTCGTCACCTGGGTTCATGGTATTATTAACTGGGAGTAGTGGTTGGTAAATATTCTGACTTCTTTTATCATTGATTTCCTGTATTAAATTATCCAAAAAGATCTCAGGATAACTTCGTGATAAAAACATGTTTTTGAGTACAACACATTCATCAGTAAAGTCGTCGTCCAAACTGACCATCCTAGCAGCTCTTACTAGTTGGCCTTTGACGACCGACTTTTTCTGAGAGAAAGGGTGACAACTAGTGAAGTGTAAGAAGGTATTTGAATAAGTTTTTTTACGAAAAATCCTTGCAGTGTAACAGTTGTACTCATAGTTCTTACTTAAGAGTAAATCAAGGTAGGCAATGTTGTCCATCCCAAATGAATGTGTGAACTCTAAAAAATTAGTAGTGTTGTTAAAATATTGTAAAATCAATTTACTTGTATCTACATTCGCTTTGATCAAAATGAAAATGTCGTCAAGAAATCTAGTGTAATAAGTAAACTTATCGAGGTAGTGATTGTTGTTGGAAAATACAAATTCAGATTCCCAGTGTGCCATAACTAAATTGGCGATACTTCCACCACATGGAGACCCCATTGCCACTCCCACTTTCTGTAAAAAGAAGTCATTACAGGACATGAAATAGTTGTAAGGAAGGACAAGATCACTAAGAACAGATACAAGGTAAATTTCCCTGTCAGGAGCATTGTGTTTCTTTAAAGTGAGGGTCACCCACTCAAGTGCAATACTGTGTGGTATACTACTATACAAATCCTTTACATCTATAGTTAAAAAATTGAAGTAGGGATCAAAGTGACTGTAGATACAAGTAAATTAATTTTACAATATTTTAACAACACTACTAATTTTTTAGAGTTCACACATTCATTTGGGATGGACAACATTGCCTACCTTGATGTACTCCTAAGTAAGAACTATGAGTACAACTGTTACACTGCAAGGATTTTTCGTAAAAAAACTTATTCAAATACCTTCTTACACTTCACTAGTTGTCACCCTTTCTCTCAGAAAAAGTCGGTCGTCAAAGGCCAACTAGTAAGAGCTGCTAGGATGGTCAGTTTGGACGACGACTTTACTGATGAATGTGTTGTACTCAAAAACATGTTTTTATCACGAAGTTATCCTGAGATCTTTTTGGATAATTTAATACAGGAAATCAATGATAAAAGAAGTCAGAATATTTACCAACCACTACTCCCAGTTAATAATACCATGAACCCAGGTGACGACGATTGTGCGACTGACTTTAATGATAGTAGTAGATATGAAACAGAGGAAATTACAATTACTGGTACAAATAATATAAATACAACTTATTTTATTACAACATTCAGTACGGGAAGTAACACTTGTATTGATATAATCAATAAGAATTAGGAACTGTTTAAAATGTACCCCACAATTTTCGAAAAACTAGGTGACAGACCAAAAGTTGCCTTCAGAAAAGGGAGGAACATTAAAGTTGTATTAGAAGGTAGTAAACCTTTAGTGGATCGCAATGCAGGTATGTTGAAGTGTCAAAATTGTAATTATTGTAGGCATGTGGAAGAAGCAACCTGTTTTGAGCTTAATGGCACTTGCTACAAATTAAAACATAAATATACTTGTAATTCTACCTTTGTTATCTACCTAGCTAGATGTACATCATGTTTGGCCTTTTATATTGGCAAGACCGAAAGGAGACTTAGGGATAGGATATACGAGCACCTATATGCCATGAAAAAATCCAAACTTGATAATGCTCTAGTTAAACATACTTCAGTTTTTAATGATCATAAATTTAAGTTTTTAGTTATAGACCAGGTTTGTTGTGACAGTAGAGGGGGACCTAGACCTGTTAAACTAGAAGAAGCTGAGCTGATTTGGCAAGTTAGGCTAAATGCGTACAGCCATCCAGGACTTAATGACTCGTGTTCAATATCAAGTTTACTGAAATTAAACAGTCTTAAGAGATGATTTCAAAGGTTTTAGGTTCAGAAATATGTACCCCTTATCACCATAATTAATTTGGTTTATTGACTTACTAACCTCATAGTCGAGTTAATTTATTTACTTTTTTAAATTAGTTTCCACAAACATATATCTACAAGAAATTTCACAAGTACTACAATGTGATTTACAATGTTTGACTAATTTATTTAATGATGGCAATGCTTTTAGTATTTAATTTTTAACGGTTGTTTATTTATGTCAGGTATTACATTCTTTGATATATAATGTTAAATGAATGTTAATATTCCTTTAAATTGATTGGGGAGGTTCTCCAGCACCTACGTAGTAATTAGTTTAGTTTTGTTTTTAAATGACTTTTTAAACACCTTGATGATGTCAACGTATTGCTATTTCTGAGGAAGTCAGCTATTCACGCTGACGAAAAAGCGCTTTAAAATATTTGTTAAATACGTGTTAATTAAACGTGTCTTGGTTGCTATTGTACCTGTTTTTCATTTTTATGCCTGTATTATGGGTGGACTACCTAGTTGCTAAGCAGTCAACCTCCAGAATTGTTTGCAGTCATTGTAGTTGTTTGTATATGGAGTGGAGTTCATACCGAAATATAAATAAAAGATTTGATGATAAAAATGAAGAAAACATCTATTTATTTTTATGGTTAGCTCTCACACACCCTCCAAATAGCTCTATTATCTACTCTTTTAACTTTATTCCAGTATTTAGGGTTAAATACTTACTGTAATCCCTGCTTCAACTGATTGTTCTTTTCAGCTCCTTACCTCTCTTGTCTCTACCTGCTCTATTCGCCCTGCGGGCTCACTCTGCTCCCCTACCCTACCCCCAATTCCCACACACCCCTACTGCTCCTAAACTTATACATCCTCACCACACCCTCTTCCTCTCCAATCCAATCACAATAGTCATCCTGTTAACATTCTACATACTCCTCTCTCTAATCACCCCTAGTATAACTCCTCCACTTTAAAGAACACCAGTAAGCTTATTAGTCACTATGCAAATACAACCTTTCCAAATCAAACTAAGGCTCCTAATCATTGTGTTTCTCTTACTTTCTCTAATAGCAACCTACCTGCTAACCTCATATGAACAGTCAAAATATTTACAGCTGAACTTCCCTAATGCACAAACAAGTACTATACCTCTAATTAACTCCCCAGAACACATAAATATAACATCTTTACCTAGCGATTTAATTGCTAAATATCACAGACTGACCCATATCAAATACAACTATCTAAAACCTAAAAAAAACTCTTCATCATTCCTTTAACCTCCACAATCCCTTAAACAAACTATTACTCCTCTCCTTACTAGATGGGGACATTCATCCTAACCCAGGACCACGGCAAAAAAAAGCACAGAACCATAAATTCATGTTCCTGCTACCCAAAATATCCCATTTAAATCTCCCAACTCACTCTATATAGCTCACCTCAATATCCACAGCATAAATAATAAAATTGCCCACCTCCATGCTCTCCTGGATGTTCATTCATTTGATATACTTTGTTTAACAGATCATCATCATCATCTTTCGGCTTTTCCTGTTAGGGGTCGCCACAGCGGATCATCTCTTTCCATTTCTTCCTATCCTCTGCATCTTGCTCTGTCACACCAACTGCCTGCATGTCCTCTCTCACCACATCCATAAACCTTATCTTAGGCCTTCCTCTTTTCCTCTTACCTGGCAGCTCCATCCTTAACATCTTTTTCCCAATATACCCATCATCCCTCCTCAGCACATGTCCAAACCAACGCAATCTCGTCTCTCTTGCTTTGTCTCCAAACTGTCCAACATGAGCTGACCCTCTAATATACTGATTCCTAATCCTATCCATCCTAGTCACACCGAGTGCAAATCTTAACATCTTTAACTCTGCCGCATCCAGCTCTGACTCCTGCCTTTTTGTCAATGCCACTTTCTCCAACCCATATAACATAAATGGTCTCACTACCCTCTTGTAGACCTTCCCTTTCACTCTTACTGGTACCCGTCTGTCACAAATCACTCTGGACACTCTTCGACACCCATTCCACCCTGCCTGTACTCTCTTCTTCACCTCTCTTCCACATTCACCATTACTCTGAACTGTTGATCCCAAGTACTTAAACTTGTCCACCTTTACCAACTCTACTCCCTGCATCCTCACCATTCCTCTACCCTCCCTCTCATTTACACACATATATTCTGTCTTAGCCCTGCTGACCTTCATTCCTCTGCTCTATAGAGCATATCTCCACCTCTCCAGAGTTTCGTCAACCTGATTCCTACTCTCACTACAGATCACAATGTCATCTGCAAACATCATAGTCCACGGGGCCTCCTGTCTGATCTCATCTGTCAACCTGTCCATCACCACTGCAAATAAGAAAGGACTCAGAGCTGATCCTTGATGTAATCCCACCTCCACCTTAAACAGATCTGTCACTCCCACTGCAGTCCTCACCACCATCACACTACCCTCGTACATATCCTGTACCACTCTTACATATTTCTCTGCCACTCCCAACTTCCTCATACAATAACACAACTCTTCTCTAGGCACCCTGTCATATGCTTTCTCCAAGTCTACAAAGACACAATGCAACTCCTTCTGACCTTCTCTGTATTTCTCCAGTAACACTCTCAGAGCAAACATTGCATCTGTAGTGCTCTTTCCTGGCATGAAACCGTACTGCTGATCACTAATCATCGCCTCCCTTCTTAACCTAGCTTCTACTACTCTTTCCCATAGCTTCAAGCTGTGACTGATCAATTTTATCCCTTTGTAGTTACTGCAGCTCTGCACATCACCCTTATTCTTAAAGATAGGTACCAAAACACTTTTTCTCCACTCCTCAGGCATCCCCTGACTTTTCAAAATTTCATTAAACAATCTAGTTAAAAATTCCACTGCTATTCCTCCTAAGCACCTCCATGCTTCCATTGGTATGTCATCTGGGCCAGCAGCCTTTCCATTCTTCATCCTCTTCATAGCTGTCCTTACTTCCTCCTTGCTAATCTGTTTCACTTCCTGATTCACTATCCCCACATCATCCAACCTTCTTTCTCTCTCATTCTCTTCATTCATCAGCCTCTCAAAATACTCTTTCCATCTACTCAACACACTCTCCTCTCTTGTGAGTACCTTTCCCTCACTATCCTTTATCACCCTTACTTGCTGCACATCTTTCCCAACTCTGTCCCTCTGTCTAGCCAATTGGTACAGGTCCTTTTCTCCCTCTTTAGTGTCCAATCTCTCATACAACTCTCCATACACCTTATCCTTAGCTTTCACCACCTCTCTCTTTGCCATACTTTCTTCATCTCTTTGACAATCCCACTTCTTCTTCGCCAGCCTCTTCCTCTGTATACTCTCCTGTACTCCCTCATTCCACCACCAGGTCTCCTTGTCCTCCTTCCTCTGTCCAGATGTCACACCAAGCACCTTTCTAGCAGTCTCCCTTACTAGTTCTACTGTAGTTACCCAGCTATTCGGTAACTCTCCACTGCCTCCCAGTGCCTGTCTTAACTCTTCCCAAAACTCCACTTCACAATCACCCTTTTTTAACTTCCACCATTTAATCCTCGGTACTGCTTTCACACTCCCCCTCCTCTTCTTGATCACCAACGTCATCCTACAGATCACCATTCTATGCTGCTTAACTACACTTTCCCCTGCCACCACTTTACAGTCTCCAATCTCTTTCAGACTGGCCCTCCTACATAGGATATAATCCACCTGTGTGCATCTTCCTCCACTCTTGTACGTCACCCTATGCTCCTCCCTCTTCTTAAAATATGTATTCACCATAGCCATGTCCATCATTTTTACAAAATCCACAATCATCTGACCTTCTGCATTCCTCTCCTTAACACCATACCTACCCATCACTTCCTCATCCCCTCTGTTCACTTCACCAACATGCCCATTAAAGTCTGCTCCAATCACTAGTCTCTCACCCTTGGGCACGCTCACCACAACTTCATCCAACTCACTCCAAAATTTCTCTTTCTCATCCATTGCACACCCAACTTGTGGAGCATATGCACTAACAACATTCATCATTACACCATCAATTTCGAGCTTCATAAACATCTCTCTGTCAGACACTCTCTTCACGTCTAAAACACTCTTGGCATATTGTTCCTTTAGTATAACCCCTACCCCATTTCTCCTGCCATACACACCATGATAGAACAATTTGAACCCATTTCCTAAACACCTGGCCTTACTTCCCTTCCATCTGGTCTCTTGCACGCACAATATATCAACCTTCCTTCTCTCCATCATATCAGCTAGCTCTCTTCCTATACCAGTCATACTGCCAACATTCAAAGTTCCTACCCTCACTGCTATACTCCTAACCTTCCTCCTCTCTTCCTGCCTTCGGGCATGCCTTCACCCTCCTCTTCTCCTTCGGCCAACAGTAGCCCAATTTCCGCCAGCACCTTGTTGGCTAACAGTACTGGTGGCGGTCGTTGTTAACCTGAGCCTCAACCGATCTGGTATGAAATATGAAATTTTTGCCCCATAAGTGATGTGGCAGAATTTTTACCCCAGATGCCCTTCCTGATGCAATCCTCCCCATTTATCAGGGCTTGGGACCGGCACAAAGAAATGCACTGGCTTGTGCATCCCCAGTGGCTGGGTTCTAACAGAAACATGGCTAAAACCCACTAAACAAGATGTTGAAATTATTCCATCTGGGTACAACATCTTGAGACAAGACCGCAAAGTAAAAAAAGGAGGGGGTGTTGCTATCCTCTATAAAGAAGGGCTACAAATATATATACTAGATCTTGGTTGCTCTTCTGAAAACAATGCAGAAATCATTAGCACCAAACTTCATCTTAATCCCAGCAAATCCCTAAATATAATATGTATCTACTTGCCCCCTGGTAACAACATCACCAATCTGGAAGGTATCCTTGCTGAACTCTCCACAAAAATTCCCCAAGAGACAATAAATCTTGGAGACTTTAATATAGACTGGAAGGACTGCTCTACTGAATCACCAGCCTCTCATATTAACCTTAATGGCTTCTCACAAACAATTAACTCCCCAACCAGAATTAATAAACCCTATAACAAAGAATCCATCCTAGACTGGATTCTAATAATCACCAACAACTCTTATAATGTAGGGACCCTCCCTGATGATGTAAGTGACCATTCTCTCACTTACATAATCAGGCAAATGTTGAGCTCACACAACCCAACCATATATAAAATAATAATAAGCAACAGAAACTTTAACCCCAATAACTTCCAAGCTGAACTAAAAGAATGCGATTTGTCACCTATAAAATACCTCCCACTTGAAGCAATAAACTACTTTAACTCAAAATTCTTAACAATCCTTAACCACCATGCACCAAAGCATTCCATCAAAATTAAATTAAAACCTGCCCCATGGCTTACAAAGAAAACCAGGCAGAAAATTCAACAGAGAAATAAAGTTTGGGCACTATGGAGAACAACTTAAAACTCCGTAGACCAACAACAATTCAGGCAAAAAAGAAATGAGACTAAGAAAGCTATACTCGAGGATAAAAAAACTTTTACTTCCACCTCCAACAACCAAAATAATCCACAAAAGTTCTAGGCCAGCATAAATAGACTACTTCAACCAGGCCAATCTGCAGCACCACCCCCTATAGGATCAACTTCCGACAATCCAAAGCAAACTGCTAATGCTTTTAATACCTTCTACACTGAGACCATCCAAACACTTGCTAATCAACTAACAGCCGATAGCTCTGCCCTTCCAACCAATATTACTAACTCTCTCCCAACTCTAAACCTGCAACCTGTCCCAACTTCCCTCATCTGCAACCTCTTAAGTAAACTAAAACCTACTACCCCCTCAGCTGACCAGCTACCTGCTGAATACCTGCAAAAGGCAGCCAGAGTCATAGCTTATCCTGTATCATTGCTGATAAATAGAACCATACAAGAAAGCACTATTCCCACCATCTGGAAAATCTCCTACATTATCCCCCTACACAAGGGTGGAAACCCCAGAGAATATCCTAACTATCATCCCATAGTTCTACTTTCCCCATTAGCTAAAATAATGGAAAAGTGCATCCACAGACAGTTACTAGACCACCTACTCCAGAACAATTTACTGGCCAAATCTCAACATGGCTTCAGGCCTTTCTACAGTACAACTGCACTCCTATCTTTCACTGACAGCATCAATAAAAACCGTAATAACAATCTTCTCTCTTCAGCACTTTTCATCGACCTTTCAAAAGCATTCAAAATGGTCAACCACCACTTACTTCTCAATATTCTAAAATCCTTCTCTCTGGACACAAAGACTATAAAATGGTGCCAGTCCTACCTTGATAATAGACAGCAGGCAGTGCTATGGGACAACAACCTCTCATCCCATCTCCCAGTTACCCTAGGTGTTCCTCAGGGCTCTATACTGGGCCCCCTCCTTTTCTCAATATTCATCAATGACCTTAACCTAGCTATTCCTTTAACTAACTGTGTACAATACACAGATGATTCGACAATAATCTTCTCAGCTAAATCTCAATCCCAACTACAGACTCTAACTCAATGTTCAATCAAACAGAAAAATGGTTTCTACAACGCTGCCTCCTCTTGAACCACAAAACAACCAAACTCCTCCTCTTCACTCCTACCCATAAATCACTCCCAATGAACTTTTCAGTCTTATCCAATAATGGTACACTCATATCTCCCGATCCAACAACTAAACTTCTAGGGGTAACCATTGATAACAACCTGAACTTTGAAACCCATATCAACAATACAATAAAAACTGTCAACAGGAAACTAGGGTCCCTCTATAGGATAAAACCTTTTCTCTCCCCACTAGCCAGAACCACTATTGCCTATTCCCACCTTATCTCCACACTTCTTTATGCTTCTTCCATATATACTAACTTGTCAAAAAATAACCTTAACAAACTAGCCAGAGCTTACAATAGCATTGCCAGATGTGCTGCTACTTCCTCCTTTAGGATCCATCACTGCCATAATCTGAAACAATTAGGCTGGTTAGAGCTTCAGAATCAGATTCACTTTAAACAACTCACCATTGTGCACAAAACCTTTTTCCAACCTACCAATACCCCAATACTTGCTAGTCTCATTACCCATTATAAGAACCTTACAACTTTACGCTCATCTAATAAACTACTTGTATCAACATGTAAATCTAATAATATGGCAGGAGGTGCTCTGTTCTCAAATGCAGTTGGAAAGTATTGGAACCAACTCCCCCATGAACTTACATCACTGTCTTAATTTACACTTTTTAAACACAATCTGAAAGTCTATCTTAAAACCCATTGGTTATGTCCCTGTACAAATCCAGACTAATCTCATACTATATCCCAAATACCCTTTCTTAAGACCTAATTCCTGCTCTATCTGTGTCTTTTTAGATCAAGGCCTATCCTTGGCAAAAACATATCTTATCCTAATAGAGATAATTTAAAATACCTATTTAAATTATTCTGCATATAATTCTAAAGCATCCTATCTAAGGCAGGCAACAAGTATTGTTTAAACTGTGAGCATTGCTGAACTGTTGAAACTTGAAGTATGAATTTGTTTAACAATTACTTTCTAGTTACTAATGAAGTCTTGTACATAAAGTCTAAAATATCTTATCTAATGCTTGTAACGTTTTTTGTATAAACTGTGAAGATTCCTGAACTGTTTAAAATTTGTAGTATTTAACTGTATAACAACTAGTACCTGTATGTTAGTAGTCTAGTAATCTCTTGGAGCTTATCTCCCCGGGACTCTACTGAAAATGGACATAAATCCAGTTAGACTATCCCGGTCAACAAATTTAAAATAAAATAAATAAAATAAATAAAAAGAAGATGAAGTACAAGTTGTATAAGTAAACTTACCGTAATAGCAGATGTTCGAGTGATCACTGCTGCAGTAGCCTTAGCTATATGGGTTATGTCCTGCCAAGGATAGAACAGCTGGCCAGCTTCCAAAGCTTCAGGGCACCTTCCAAGTGCCCAAACTGTCAGGCAGCTTGAGATGAGGTGACTAAAAAGACAGGTTTGGGCTCTAAGCACCCCAGAGCTTTCCTGCTGCCTAAGAGTACACTCCTCTGAGGATTTCGAGAATTGACAGTTAACTTGGGCAGTTCCTTTGCTGGACAGATAAGTTCCCTTTTTGGAAAAAAAAAGGTTTTGTCTGATAACATGTTCCTGTTCAGGAATGTTATTTTAAAGCTAGAAGTTTGTGTTTTAACCGACTGTCACCAGACTGTATTGCACTTCTAAACGAGAGTGCTGTTTTCGTCCTGTCAGTTTAAAAGTCATTTAATGTATATACAAACATTTTTTGTAGATAAATTGTATTTATTTTACTTTTGGGAGCTGGCACTGTGTTTAAAGTGCTTTTTAGTTTGTTTTTCTGTGAAAAGGTGACTTTTAAAGACTTTAAATTTTTACTGGCTGTTGTTGCTTGTTTTTCTCAGGAAAGAGGCATCATTGTGCTTGACCATGAAATAAAAACTGTTGGTTTCACGGTTACTTCTTCTTCCAGCCACAAAAAGAAAAGGTTAAAATAACATCCTTTACTACAGCAGACTAGAGGTTTGCCTCAGCCACAGGTGGGGGACTCTGCTGTGGTCATTAGTGGTACCTCAGAGCATTCAACTTTTACCTCATTCTGAAGCTTCAACCACCAAGAATCAACAGCAAAGACAGCAGTTTGGATTCATAGTTCCGCAATGTCATCTTTATATCAGTTGTTTTACTATCCTTGCTGGTCTGGAAAAATACATTTATTTTCTTTATTAGAGAATCACGTTTTCTGTGAATCAACAGTTTTTTTGTACATTTACTAGATAATAAACAATACCGATATTGCAAACGATGAATAAGCAGCAACATTTAGATATCATTTATACGTGCAGCACATTTCAGTGATTTTTAATAATTCATTCCTTAGAACAGCTTAGAAAACTAATTTAACAGAAATGTATGTCATTTACAGAAGGGGTTGCATTAGCCATATGCGGTGTGTCATAAAACAAGTAGCTGTGATACTTACCCTATTTGCGTTTGTCTGTCTACTTTAATATGTTATATTCAGATGTTCTACCATTTTACCTTCACTATCCAGACTTCCTTACAAATTTTGCCTGAAAATAATTCATTGCCTAGCATTTCTTCCAACCCCTCACTACAGACATACCACAACTCCATACTTAAAACATGATATAGCTCATGAGTGCTGTATACTGAACACAGTACATTTGTTAGAGTCAGATACTGCAAGAAAGATGATAGAAATTTTGTGCATCTTGTGATTAGGCAGACAGATAAATGCAATAGCCCAATTATCACTACTATTTATTTTTATGGGGCACTTTATGTGATTAATGTACCCCTTTCTGCAAATGAGATACCCATTATTAAGACCATTTTCTAATCTACTCTACGGAATAAATGATTACAGTCATTGAAAATGTGCAATGTATGTAAATGACTGCTAAATGCTGCTACTTTTTTCAAATATACAGCTAGCTGCAGGAATCTGAGTGATTTAGATATCCTGCAACATCAGCAATGATATTCCTGCAAGAAATGTTCAAACCTCTGTTTTCTTTTTCAGAAACCTGATTCTCTAATAAAGCAAATATCATTCTGGAACTTTAACAAGAAAGACAAGAATGATTATTTAAAAAATATTGCATCAGTTGGAATTGTTTGTATGTTAAATCAGCTTACATCACCCAACAGAATGACGTTAAAAACAAAGTTGTTGTAGATTTACTTGCCATAGTCACCGAAGAATGGGCTCGTTTTAAGGAAATACCTTTTAAAAATAACGAATTACAAAGCAATTATCTAGGAAATATTGAACTCAAGTGAAAATAAGCTTTCTGCTTTTACACGGTAAATATGACAGAGAAGCAAAATATATGAAAAGTGTTGTAGTCAGGAATGAGAAAACAGAACGATGTTCCATAATACAGGAAGGAATTAATAGTTTACCATGGGAATGGAACCCTGACTGCCACCTGCATGTGTCTGTAAACAACTTACTTAAGTACTATAAGTGATTGTACCTAGTGGAAAACCCTATTAACAAGACTGCTTATAATATATAAATTCTTTTCTTACAGGAAAATGTATCACATACGATTATTATTTATGGAAACTTCTCTTTCAAGTTGTTATTCTGTATGTTAATGCTAAAAGTGTGCCCTGTGTAAACTAACACACTTCTGATCATGACTCAGGCATTTGTCCAAAAATGTATTATCAGACCATAGTACAGATTACCAGATTTAACCAGATTGTTTAATGAGATTTTGGAAAGTCAGAGGATGCCTGAGCAGTGGAGAAAAAGTGTTTTGGTACCAATTTTTAAGAATAAGGCTAATGTGCAGAGCTGCAGTAACTACAGAGGGATAAAATTGATCATTCACAGCATGAAGTTATGGGAAAGAGTAGTGGAAGCTAGGTTAAGAAGGGACGTGATGATTAGAGATCAGCAGTATGGTTTCATACCAGGAAAAAGCACTACAGATGCGATGTTTGCTCTGAGAGTGTTGTTGGAGAAATACAGAGAAGGCCAGAAGGAGTTGCATTGTGTCTTTGTGGACTTAGAGAAAGCATATGACAGGGTGCCTAGAGAGGAGTTGTGGTATTGTATGAGGAAGTCAGGAGTGCCAGAGAAGTATGTAAGACTGGTAAAGGATATGTACGAGGGTAGTGTGGCATTAGTGAGGACTGTGGTGGGAGTGACAGATACATTTAAGGTGGAGGTGGGATTACATCAAGGATCAGCTCTGAGCCCTTTCTTATTTGCATTGGTGATGGACAGGTTGACAGATGAGATCAGACAGGAGTCCCCATGGACTATGATGTTTGCAGATGACATCGTGATATGTAGTGAGAGTAGGGACCAGGTTGAGGAGACCCTGGAGAGGTGGAAATATGCTTTAGAGAGGAGAGGAATTAAGGTCAGCAGGGCTAAAACAGAATATATGTGTGTAAATGAGAGGGAGGGTAGAGGAATGGTGAGGATGCAGGGAGTAGAGTTGGTAAAGGTGGATGAGTTTAAGTACTTGGGATCAACAGTTCAAAGTAATGGTGAGTGTGGAAGAGAGGTGAAGAAGAGAGTACAGGCAGAGTGGAATGGGTTGGAGAAGAGTGTCAGGAGTGATTTGTGACAGACGGGTACCAGTAAGAGTGAAAGGGAAGGTCTACAAGAGGGTAGTGAGACCAGCTATGTTATATGGGTTGGAGACGGTGGCACTGATGAAAAAGCAGGAGTCAGAGCTGGATGTGGCAGAGTTAAAGATGTTAAGATTTGCACTGGGTGTGACTAGGACGGACAGGATTAGGAATCAGTATATTAGAGGGTCAGCTCAGGTTAGACAGTTTGGAGACAAAGCAAGAGAGGCAAAATTGCATTGGTTTGGACATGTGCTGAGGAGGGATGCTGGGTATATTGGGAAAGGATGCTAAGGATGGAGCTGCCAGGTAAGAGGAAAAGAGGAGGGCCTAAGATAAGGTTTATGGATGTGGTGAGAGAGGACATGCAGGCAGTTGGTGTGAAAAAGCAAGATGCAGAGGACAGGAAGAAATGGAAACAGAAGATCCGCTGTGGCGACACCTAATGGGAACAGCTGAAAGAAGATGATGAGTACAAAACAAATAACCTTAATACAGATAATTTTGTTTTGCTTCTGTTTTGTATCTTTTTGCATGCATTCAGTTTGTAGTAAAAAGTTCATGTTAGTTTATTTATTTAGCAATTGTTACAGTGTTAAGTTGGCTGGTCCATAGCCCCAGAGTCCTGTAGTGTGTGTGTGTGTGTGTGTGTGTGTGTGTGTGTGTGTGTGTGTGTGTGTGTGTGTGTGTGTTTGTACATGTGAGTGAGTGAGTGAGTGAGTGTGTGTACACATATGCAAAAACAAAAAGAGTTCACTCGCCGTGCTAAAGTCCTGAGCCCTTAAACAGGATATCCAAAGCAAAACAAAAGTGGCAGGACACTGCTGCAAGTCAATAAATATTTAATAAAACAAAAACCTTAAAACACAATCCTGAGACACAAAGTAAGCGCTTTCGGGTTACACCCTTCATCAGACATCAAAACTTTAAACAGACACTGGTTTTAAAATATGCAACAACCAATGAAAATCAATGATATTCAATGATATACACGCCTACTTAAAAGAGTAGGTTTTATAGGTATCACATCATTTAGCCCAGGGGGTCTGTGTGCCATCAGTTCTATTATCCATTTAGTTTCAGCCAACGCTGTCTGCAATTTGATGTCCCCCCGCTCTACTCAGTCTAACATTTACAATAACTCTAAATGTAAAACTGTGTGTGGGGTGTTCTTGCACATGTCTAAATAAGGCATTACTGACATCCCCATTTCTAATGCTACCTAGGTGTTGCAAAATTCTCACCTTAAACATGTTGTTTGTCATCCCTACATAAAAACTTAAACACTTTGTGCACTCAGCCAAATGTACCACATTAAGGGTCCTGCAGGTGGCCTTCCCTTTAAAAACAATACTTTTGCCTGTCACTGGATGTAAAAAATTAACCTCCTTATTTATACAAGCACAGGCCTTGCATGCTCCACAAGGGAGTGTTCCTGATGTAACCTTAAAGGACTTGTCTGTTTGCAAAATCTTGTCTTTGCATAAAAAATCTTTGAGATTTCTGTTCCTTCTATACCGGAAACCCGGTCTACTATCTATGATACCTTTAAGATTTGTATCACTAGTGAGAATGTTCCAATTATTTCTTATAATATTACAAATGTCACCAATGTTGCTGCCATAGGTAAACATTACCCTGATATCTCTCTCTCTTGTGTTACCCTGTCTATTCTCAGTGGATGTCCATTCTTGATGTCTATTTAACCAGGGTTTGTATTTGGTTTGCCTATGCACCTTACTCTCATCAATGACTTTCTTGACCATGTTCTTTCCATATCCTCTCTGCTCAAAGTGCCCTGTGAGATTGAATAATTCTTGTTCAAAGTGTATGTCATCTGTATTAATTCTGGATGCCCGACTCACTTGTCCTTTTACTATATTGGGAAACAAATATCGGGGGTGCATGCTGTCGAATGATAACAGGGTGTTCTCCCAGCATTCTTTTTTATATAGGTTAGATGAAAAACCTTCCTGTGTTTGTGTTAGACAGACATCTAAAAATTCTATGTTATTGTAGGAAGTTTTGGCCGTAAATTTGAGAAATGTGGTGGTTGAATGTATATAAGACAGAAATCTTTCAAACGAATGGTGATCTCCATTCCAAAGAATAAAGATATCGTCTACAAACCGTGTATACGTAAGAATGTATTTCTTCCATCTTTCATCATTCAAAATGTTGGTAGTTTCCCATTGTGAAAGGACCAGGTTCGCATAGGTATTGGCACAGGGGGTGCCCATGGCAACCCCCTGTGCTTGCCTATAAGTGGAACCGGCCCCTAAGAAAACATTATTATCCAAAACAAGTGTCAATAAAGCCTTAATAAGCTCTATTCTGCTGTTTGTAACTCCCAAACCAACCAGGAGTTCCCCAATCGAGCTGATACCATAGTCATATTTTAGTGTTTTCTTAGGGGGACATCAAATTGCAGACAGCGTTGGCTGAAACTAAATGGATAATAGAACTGATGGCACACAGACCCCCTGGGCTAAATGATGTGATACCTATAAAACCTACTCTTTTAAGTAGGCGTGTATATCATTGAATATCATTCATTTTCATTGGTTGTTGCATATTTTAAAACCAATGTCTGTTTAAAGTTTTGATGTCTGATGAAGGGTGTAACCCAAAAGCGCTTACTTTGTGTCTCAGGATTGTGTTTTAAGGTTTTTGTTTTATTAAATATTTATTGACTTGCAGCAGTGTCCTGCCACTTTTGTTTTGCTTTTGTGTGTACAACATATGTATGCATGTATCAAACACACAAACAATAATACCAGAAACGGTGTGTGTGTGTTAATGTGTAATTGACATCCACAGACCTCTACACCACTGACAGAGTGTTAATTACACATTAACATGTACCCTGGAGGACATTATTGCATTTAAAGATTGGGCTCTCTGTAAAATTGTTGTGTTTTACTCATGTATTTATTAAAACAATGAGTGAGAAGGTCACTGAAAAACCAATCAGTAAAAACAAAATGAAAATTCCCGCAAAGCTAGAACTTCCACTGAGTGATCTCCCATACCTCTTGTATCAGAGGCACATTGGATAGTATTTCAGCTAATTTTTAATTCTGAATGCCCATGGCTTGTTTAGTCATTTTAATAAACAAAAATAGGCCAATAAAGCCAAACCCCACTAGCTGTGAATATGCATATTTTTGGCCTTGTTATGATCTCATCAGTACAGCGCAAGTAGAGTGTTTTACTAAGCATTAGAAACACAGGGCTGTTATACACAGCTGATGTCCATTATCATTAGGGTCACTGCAAAAATATCCCAAACAACAAACTAAAACAATGAGTGAGAAGGCCACTGCAAAACCAATCAGTAAAAACAAAATGAAAACTCCAGCAAAGCTAGAACTTCCACTGAGTGACCTCCCAAAAATCTTGTATTAGAGGCACGTGGGATATATGCAAATGATCCTTATGAGCATTTAGTGTTTCAGCTAATTAGCAATTCTTAATGCCCATGACTTGTTTTGTTATTTTAATGGATAAATTCGGGCCACATTTTTACTGATTGGTTTTTCAATTGTCAGTTGTCTATTAAAATGATAAAACAAGTCATGGGCGTTCAGAACTGCCAGTTAGCTGAAAAAACTGATGTTCATAAGGATTATTTGCATATATCCCATGTGCCTCTGATACAAGAGGTTTAGGAGGTCACTCAGTGGAAGTTCTATCTTTGCTGGAGTTTTCATTTTGTTTTTACTTGTGTATTTATTATTATTTTTAAGTACTATATTATTTTTTAAATATATTTTTGATGTAAAATAGTTCGTATGCCTTATGTTTCAAACTTACTGCAGTATATGCTAATGGTGTTGGATGAAGTATTTTACATCCAAACTTATATAAAAATATATTGCTTAACAGGAGTAATGCATAAACGCTCACACTATATGCCCTTACGTAGCATTATTATAACTGTAATACAAGTGGATGTCTTAATGCTCACACTTATGAGTTTTAATGATAATCGTCTGTGACGTGGCTTTTTTATAGTGATGCATTTCATAGTCGACACTTACAGCAATTCATGTTTGAAGTACGATGATGCAGTATTTGCGATATCATTCCTTATCAATACAAATAATGATACAAAAAAGAAGGGACATCACACAATAAATGTTGGTTGGACAGATGCTTAAATCCAACAGATGTATACAGACATTGGAAACACTCAGTAAAGTTGAAGCTTTTAATATTCCATAATATTCACAAATCTTGCCCAGATGGCTACCCTTCTTCAGTGTAATAACAAAAGAAAACACTTAGCACAATGACTTAAGTGTATAGCTGATTAAAAAGATCCATGACACAGCAAAGAAAATTCTTAAAGAGCTAGCGCACTCATCACAAGCAATGATAAATGCATTCAAAACATGCGCAAAAAAAGTACATAAAAATGAAAAATCAATACATATATAAAGATATTTAAAATTACATGCAGGGAAATTCATGTGAAAACATACATTTAAACTGCATATAAAATACTAATATCCTGTTTCCTTCTCAATATAGGTTTTATACTAACTTTTACATTAATTCTTGGTTCAGAGTCAGCTAGCAGCCTTGTAATCCAGTTATATTCAGGGACTTCTAATTTATTATTCAGGTCACCACTTCTTATACTCTTTGAAAAAATCTGTATCACCCTGAATTTAAAATCATGGTTCTCCCTTTTTCTAAAATATGTTTAGCTAAAGCATGGGTTGTAACGCATCCTCGTATTTAGAAGTGTGTTCAATTATATGATCTTGAAGCTTTCATGTGCTTTTCCCTAAATAAAATGCAGGACAAACAGTGCAGACAGCTAAGTAAACAATATTTATGGTATTACAAATTACAAAACAGCTAAAGCTAAATTTCTTATTTGTTTTTGGGTGCATAAAGCTATCATTAGTTATAATATATTTATAGCTCACACAATTGTAACATGGAAAAGTCCCAAACTTAGTCATCTGAGGATTAATTTTAGTTGTGTTATAAGAAAAAAATTTATAACATAAATGCTTTCTAAGATTAGAACTATTCCTATATGCAAAGCTAGGTTTTGAGCCAATAACGGCTTTAAGCTCTGGCATATTCTCAAGAATGCCCCAATTTTTTAATGAGATGTTTTTCACTCTATTCATCCTCATACTGTAGGTTGTAGTACTTCTTAACTAATTTTGTCTCTCCTCTCTGCTGAACCACTGCAATACATATTCTTACCACCAAAATAAGGTCTACCTGGTCCACTTCTATCTCTCAGAACTTTCAAATTTACCCCTTCCAAGAATTCACTATCATAACTTCTTTCTTTAAATTCTTTTATTGTTTCATCCACCTGTTCAACATATATCTCATCACTGGTATTCAGTCTACTTATTCTTAGCAACTGACGTCTAGCTGTACCTCTAAATGTTTGGTGGGGCATGCATATTATGTCAATCTGTAGACCTATTCACTTGCTACTACATATGATGGATTGTCTCTTCGTATTGGTGAGACAAGTGAAACGAGTGTTCCTGATGCTGACACATTTACTAGTCGAGGTACTATCCTGGAAAAGAAGATACAGGCATACAAAAGACTCCAGCTAATTTAGAAATTGGAGTCATTCCTGATGGTCTCAGGATCTTAAAAATGCCTGCTTTTGGAAACATTTATCCTCAGCTTTTAAAGAAGTGGCAGAAACCTAACTTAAAAGTAAGTACTAAGTAGATGCTTCTTGTGAACCATTTTTTGCACATTTTGAGACTGAATTGCAGGAGGAAATTATGAAGTTAAAATGTGAGTTACTGGACTTCTGGGGTTTAAACAACATTTACTTGTGCACAACTTAATGCTTGATAGACTGGTTAGCAATGATGAGACTTTAACAATGAAGTGTAAGCTTCTTAGAGACATTGATGACGTTAAAACAAGTAACATTTTTTTATGGCACAAGCATTCACAGGGTAAGAATGAAACCCCCTTGCAGAAGGAATCACTTTATGCCTTAGACTCATTTCCTGTTGCTGAATCCTCCAAGGCCGATAAAAATATTTAAGTGCAATTACCTAGTGTTTGGACTTCTGTAGCACAAATGTCTGCTCCTACTGATTCCAGTGTGACCCTGATACTTAATAATGCTCGGACCTCTCATGCCGTACTAGCAAATGAAAATCCTAACACTGTAGAGGATTTTTGACAAGTAGCTCTACGATTATTACCTCATTTACCAGAACGTATAGAGACAGGCAACAAAGACAGTCTGAGGGGTCGATAGAAAAAGAGAGGGGGTGGCAGAGTAAGACCAAAGTGCAACAGTCCACAAACTCCCAGCTACTCAGTACATCAGGAACGTTAGAAAATAATGTTGTTTTTAATTGCCCAGTGAGAAACTGTCTATATTGGAAATTGCAGTTCTTAATAAAGGGCTTCAGTATATTCCATCAAATGTGGACATGACAGGAGAAGCACTCACTGATTTAGGACTATTAGTGAGGAATTTAAGTCTTAAGTATATCTTTACAGATTCCTCTGGTCTGGATCCTCAAAGATGTAAAAAATCAAGTACTTTTATACCAAAAAACTGTCCAGTAATTAATACTTTATCCAATGTGTGTGGAAATGAGTTATGTGAACTGTATAAACAAGTCTCTGAAGACAGATTTTACAACTTGATACATGATGAATATGAAGATCTTATTAAGTTGCAGAACAACACTAACATCGTTACTAAACAGGCCAATAAGGGGGTGACTATATATCGTTCACGTATGAGTTCCTAGCAGATGAGAGAATGTTTAAGAGAACTTAATTTCCTAGTGTTGTGACTTTTATAAGTAATATCAACATGGTTATTTATGATTAACAGCTTATGAATAATATAACCATTGATTTATTCAACTTTTTTACTGTACGCTGTCCTGTAATTCCTGTCTTCTATGGTTTGCCTAAAATTCATAAGACTCTGACCCACCCCCTATGTGCCCTATTGTTTTTGGCAGGGGATGGATTACTGAACCCTTATTTCTTTACCTGCAGTCTGCACTTAGTAAATATCTCATTAATGTAAAAAGTTATATACAAGATACTAAAGATTTTTTAACAAAATTCTATCAATGGCATATCTGTGAGGGAAATAATGACTTCCTCTTTGTTAAATTGGACATCAACTCTCTGTTTACAGTCATCCCTAATGACTGTGGCTTAGATGCCATACGTGGGTTCTTAAATCATAACAGTGACCAAGTCAGTAGAGAAGTTGAAATATGTTGTGAATTACGAGAGCTAGTATTGACTAAAAATGTGTGCATATTTAACAAATAGTTATACCTCCAAATCTCTCGTGTGTCAATGGGCACATCAGTAGCGAACATCTATGCAAACTTTACTTTATATATCAGTGGGAAGAACAGTTTGTGTTTGATGTACCACAACAGTTCAGGTCCAAGGTCACCTTTTACAAGCAATTTGTGGACAATGATTTTTTGATCTGGAGGGATAATGAATGTGAGTTAACTAGCTTTATAGATTATTTGGATAGTACCACTACCTTTATTAAATTTAAATCTACCTTTTCTGCCACTAAGATTTGCTTTCTGGATGTGAAATTAGTTAAGTCAAATGAGAATATCAGTACATCTGTATATAAGGACATCCAAGTGACTAGGTATACACATCGACGTAGTATACATGCCCCCCATACATTTAGAGGAACAGCTAGAAGTCAGTTGCTAAGAGTAAGTAGACCGAATGGTTCCATATTGAATGGAGTTTAATATGGGGCTGGGATAAACCATCAACATTGCTATGGCTGTTGACAGGCCTATGCCTAATTGTTAAATGAAGTAAATATAGTGAAAAGGTTTGCTTACACAATTTTGTGCATGTTGCTTTTAATGATTTTACAGTATTATTTGTATGGACATAGTTTCACTTTTCATCTTTGCCATCCATTTTCTACATATGTGATTTCTGCTTGGTCATTACCATTCAGATCCATTTGTCACTCAGACAGATATCAACACATTGTATGCCTATATATGCATGAATGTGTGGTGTGTTCAAGTGTGTGTATGTGTTTGTTGTGTGCGTGTGTGAGTATGTGTGTGTGTGTGTGTGTGTGTGTGTGTGTGTGTGTGTGTTTGTGTGTATGGTATATAAATTTATGTGCATGTGTGCACCGTGTGTGTGTGTGTGTGTGTGTGTGTGTGTGTGTGTGTGTGTGAGTTTGTGTGTATGGTGTATAACTATGTGCATGTATGCAAATGTCTGTGTGTGTGTGTGTGCACGTGTGTGCACGTGTGTGTGTGTGTGTGTGTGTGTGTGTGTGTGTGTGTGTGTGTGTGTGTGTGTGTGTGTGGTGTATAACTTTATGTGCATGTATGCAAACGTCTGTGTGTGTGTGTGTGTGTGTGTGTTTATGTTTTTAGGTGTGTGTGTGTTTGTGTATGACTGTGGCTATATTCATATATTTTGTATACTGTATCACATGCCCAATTAAAATTCAGTGTTAGAGAATAAACCATTGTTGTTTTTTTTTCTTATTTCAAGTCACATCTATTAGTATCTTATAATTTCTTAAATGTAAAACTAGTATATCTTGAGTTCCAGCAAATCTGGTTTCTTGCCTAATCAAATCCTACTTTCAGTTCCACCAAGTTCTCTTCACATTTTTCTTTATATAGGAAGGTTGATGTCATGTGAAACAAACTTGATTTTAGTGCAGTTCCTGCTTCTTGTTAACATTTGAATTAACTAGTTTGGCTGTGATTATATATGTTTTGAAATAACAAGAGAGCCTTTATGTAGACCTTATATAATCACATTTTAACTATTACATTAAAGAAACGCAAGTGTTTACATTACATTTCTGGAGTACTAAACACAACCAGCTGTTTCCTGAGGCATGACTTGCTAAAACTGGATCAAATATACACAATATTTAAAAGCTTCATGCAAAGTTAAAATCTTGAAGCTTATTTTTGTTTCAAGCCTGCATTATCAGCATTTCCCACTCACACTGACAACTATTATATGTTCTATTATTTTTCCTATACTGTTAAAACATATAAAGCTTTTTAATGTTTAATGATCTCATGGATTTCCATTCAGGTACATAGCTGACTGTACAGCTGTCATAAGAATAATTATGTGCTTCAGACTGATGGGTACTTAAGAGTGACAATTGGAGCACATATGTAACAGACCAAATTATTTAAAAATTATAGCTATCACAATGAATCATCTCTTTGTTTCTGAACATTTTGCTACAATTAAGCTTTTTTAAAATTAAGATTTTTTTTCAAAAAAATAAATGAACTTCAAGATTTAACAAAGTGATCACAACTGTCCAACTCCATTTTATTTACCTGAATTTTGTCATCCTACCGTCTCCAAACAGCTGGCTTGAAGTAAACGGAAGAATACATTTTTCCATAAAATAGAGTTGCACAGGGATGGAAGACTTAATGCTCCTCTTAAAAGTATGGTGTGCTCCAGTATCACCAACATTGTAGGAAATTGCTATGCATATATAATATAAATTATAAGAAAAAACTTTGGTCTTTGAAACTGAAAATAAATTAACTTTTTGCAAAGTTTGTTCATTAAATAGTTGTTCTTCATTACTTATAGCCCTTAGAATGAAAAAAAAATGACTTCATAAAGCTGGTGATAGACAATCTGATAATAAAGAGCATACGTATGTAGATCTGTGAGGACATATGATGCATTTCAAGAAATAACACCCACTTAGCCTTCAACATCTCTGTTTATTAATTGTTTTTGATGGAATGCATTTCAGCAGAGCTGACATGAGCAGTTCAACAGTTTCTAAATTTGTTCAGTAGCAGAACCATCTCAGTTTGCTTACAGTTTGCTAATTTTGAGCCAGGCACCTTAATATGCCAGTTTCCTAGGTTCATAGATTTGGATGTGTGGGGACAAATTCAGGGTCTTTTGGTTATTAAGGAGTTTAATCTTTAGGATCTCATACTGGAATTTTCCGGTACCTGTGCAGTCATCCAGTTCTGCCTTGAAGGTATGGAGTGATAGTGTGAGTATAAATAAGAGAGGAAGTATCTTCAGTAGGTGTGTGAGTCTTTGAGATATGAGGTTTCCATGTTTCACAGTACAATTGATGTTAACTTGTGCAGAGACAGAGTGACCTCTTACGCTCAGCTCATGGGGGTATTTTAAGCAGCAGTTGCAGATAATATGGGAGTCCATTAATGCCCTGAATGTCCAGCGTAGGTCTTATTTATGAAGACAATAGCGTAGAGGAAGTTGCAGTAGTACCTGGATGTAAGACAATCCTTGAAGCCCTTCTTTCTTTTTGTGAGTATTCTTTGTATCACTTCCATTTCTACTGGATGACATGAGAAAACGTTTCTCACCTTAAAGTTGTATTCAAAGGAACAATCACTCCTTTGGCATGGCTATTGACTCCATGGTGGGCAACTCCATATGCTTCAGGGGATGGCAGCATTAATGTGGATAACAAATGAAAAGGTATCATCTGCAAGGACTCCTTCATTCATTCATTCATTCATTTTCTTTGTTAATCAGATAAAAAAAATTGGTTACAAATACTGTACCATTTTCAGCCATGACCAGGGCCGAATGGTGACAGCAAACGTAAGCTGAATATACATGAATTAAAAACAATGATATAAATGTCCATCACTGAACTAGATACATACATGGTTGTTAGCTCAGCATTTCATTTATCCTGTGCAAGTATAAACTGACAATTAAATCTGAACAATAAGAAATATATACACTGACAGAGGAAATAGAAAAGTAATGATGCTGATGAAGAACTGTGATGATGATGATGATGATGGCGAAAATGATAACATTATTTTGCACATCCCCTAATAAAACTTATTTCCAGATTTCCAAAATTATATCAGCTGTCATGGCATAAATTCCTGAGTAACAAATAAATGGAAAAACAGTACTCCTCCTCCTTTAAGGGTATATACGTACATACTGGGTGGAATATTTACAGGTGTAACTTAACTGGGATCCCTAGGGCAGCTGCTCTTGCACCTATATGCAATGTGAGATTTTAGCAGATTTGATTTTGCAGATTTTTTGGAAAAACATTTTGGATGCTTGAATCAATTTTGCTAAATTCTTTCTAAATGCAACTAAGATAAATGGAGTTCACTGGAAATAGAAGCTCTCCTGGATTCTCACATTTTAAGTGGAACTCCTAATAAAAAGCTTATTTCTAAGTACATGGCAAAACTAGTCATTCATTAGTCTGAAGATGAAGGTGCTTTGTAAGAAATTAGCCCTAACCTCCACTGTCATCCAGTTAGTTTTCTGCTAAGTAACACAGTGATGCCTATGATTGTGGACCAGATGTTTACATCTTTGTATCATATTCTCTGCAGTTTGCAGCAGAGCTCTATTTTGTGAAAAATTCAGTGTTATAATAGGCAAAACATACTCAAGTCTTTTACTTGTTAACTTTGCTATTTTTGTCAAGTTGCAATGTTTGCCCATAAACAGAGTATGAACTGGTGTTTGTGGGATTTGCCAAATGTCCGAATTCTGGCTTTTGACACTGAAGGTAAGGTCATTTCTACTCCCCCATTCCTAGGCAACATCAAGTGCCATTCAAAGGGAGCTGGTATCAGCAGGGATAACGGACCACACAGTGAAGTCACTTATGATGTCTAAAAAAAAGAAAAGAAAAAATAAACAAGCTAAATTTAGTGATCCCGGGACAGATCCACGTTGGACACACTGATGATAGGGAGGGCTTTACTGGAAAAGCTATGCTGTAGACTGTCACGTGGGAAAGGCTGGTTTGTTTTTCTTTATATTTTCTTGCAATTTTGTATACTACGGCAGATTTCTACTTGCTGTGTTTTCCATTGCATATTAAAAGTTTTGCTTAGAAAAGGAACCAGTGCTTTGTCTCTTGGTGACTTATAGGAAGTAGAAGAGGTCATCACCTATGACCTGAAGAAGGAGCAAAGAACTAGACCTTTCATTTAAAGGAAAAAATAAATAATTTCAACGCTTTACTGGAAAAGCTAACTCAGACTGCTGTGAGGGGAAAGGTACGTTTGCTTTTCTTATATTGCTTTCTTGTAATTTATATTGCTTAATTGCCATCTTATATTTTGTATATTGTGGTGTATTTTCATTGCACTATGTTTAATTATGTTCTGCTTTCAATTGCATATTTAAACTAGGAAAGAGACCAGCACTGTGACTGTTGTGAATCACACAGAAATTAGAATAAGCCAATTAAGGTTAATTACTTGTGAACTGAGGGAGGAGCTAGAAACTAAACCTTGTATTAAAGGGGTAAAATAAAACATTCCAAGGCATAACTAGAAGAGCTCACTCAGACTCTGCTATAGACCATTCCAAGGCATAACTAAAAGAGCTCACTCAGACTCTGCTATAGACCATTCCAAGGCATAACTAGAAGAGCTCACTCAGACTCTGCTATAGACTACTGTGTGAATAGGAATTCACAGAAATTAAAATTGACTCTCTAGCCCCTGATGTAAAACTATCCATAAAAATCCTTTCCACTCCTCTTTCATTAGCTGTCATCAGTAAGTAGAGAAGTAAAAATGTATGAAGTCAATCCCTTTAAGCTACTTTAATTAGTCCTCTCATTGTATTTCATAGAGCCAAAATTCTGGCTGCTCACCCAAAAGCTGCTTCATTTTGTTCTTATTAATTGCCTGCCCCTACTCTAATCTTTGGATGCTCCTCCTAGTCTGATCTCATCTGTACATAGAATTTAGCAAGAGAAAATCAAACTAGGAAGCCCCCTGCCGCCAACTGCTAAAGCTTGAATTACCATTTCTTTTCCATCTTCTTGCATGCATAATTTTGCAATATTTACTGTTAACATTTTTTCCATCATGCTTTTAAAATCTGCAGTACGTAGGATGCAGTTAGCATTTACTGTAAAGCTTACAATCCCCTTCTCATGAATCATCTTGTGATTGGTGCTTCTGTTTTGCTGCTAGTGAGAGAAGATGTAGAGGTGCATCATTTCCTAGTATTTCCATGGAGTACGAATCACTGGAAAGTGCGATGACTGCTTCTTAGGAGCTTTTTCAGATTTGTGTTACTGTTTTTTTCCTGGTGAGAGAAGGAGCGGAGAGACATGAGGAATGATTCCCTGACTGGTCTGTTTGTTGTTTCGGAAGAAACTTCTTCAGTTTTAATTTTGAATTGTTGTGCAGCTTGTCTTGCTTGTGTGCTGAGCACCTGAATGAGCCAGCCAAGACACCTACTAGGAGGAGGCTACGGCAAGCCTATAGACCCCTGCAAAATCCTAAACAAGACTGCTGGTCACCAAAGAAACTGTGACCCCTTCTGAGTCACCTCTTGGGATTAGTGCAGCCATTCAGCTTCTAGTAAGAGAAGGATCAAAGAAATATTGTCCCCTAGCTGTGTGAAGCCATTTTGAAACCAGCACTTGTACTAGCTTGGAGTATCAAGCATCAGACTATGTCTTTTCACCAAGTACTGATAGATTAACTACCCTTAAACTAACTTCAGGGTTATCACCCTAAATACATTAAGTTTACTATGCCAGTTTCTCTTCAGTACCTGAATGTTACAAAATTCATACTCTTCTACTCTCTGGCAACATGGCTAAGTAGTCTCCTCTCACCCCATCAGTGGCCTCTCTGACTGACTAGGTATTCTAGGGTGGTATAACAACTGACTTATGCTTATTAACTGTTCAATGCTGCTAAAAATTCATAGTACAACCTGAAAGAGATGTAAATATTTAAGAAACACAGAGGCAAACTTTTCATATCAGTCCACTATCAGTAAGCACCACACCCCCTCAACTACACACTAATTACGGAACACTAATAGGACCGTAGCCTACACTGAGGTTACAAAGAAAAAAAATTGCCAGAACACAATCAAATATATGTCAGCCTCCAGCACACAAGGCAATATCTACTCATACTTCAAACCTACACACTGAAAAATCATCAGAAATCAGGCTTAACCCCATCAGACCTAATATGTCTGCTTCCATATGTTTTAGCCATGGGTGACTCTATAGTTAGGTATACTGACTCCACACTTAACAAACTGGACAAAAACAAGGTGACTGTGATCTGCTTATCCACTGTTAGGATCAGTGATGTTAAAGGACCATAAGTATTCTTAAGTCAGACAAATATGACTATGACCTACTGGTGGCCCATGTGGGAGTGAATATCTAGAGGTGCACAATGCAGAACATTCAGAGAGACATGATGGAAGTTACTATGCATGTGTCAAAGGCAGGAAGACATTGTTCTTGGGTAATATCTTGTCTTCACCAGGAATAACGCCTAGTTACCAAGTTGGGGGGAGGCATAATGGTTACAACTCTCAACTGTCCAGATTTTCGTAGAATGTTCAGATTTTTGCCTCATATTTTTGGTCTTTTCCTCATAAAATTTGTGGTTTTCTAGCAAATTATTGAGGATTAAAGGCATTAAATAATAACATAAATTTGAACTTCACACTTCATACCCTTCAGAAAATGCATGTTAACACAACTCCTGCTATACTAGCAGTTCACTAAATTTATAAGAGCAATATTTAAAATCTGTCTGTATTTTTGGGCCTTTGTTCCCCCATTATTTTAATCTTTGCCCAGATTTCTTGAGCTAAGAAGTTGAAAGGTATGATAATGGTTAAGGCGTTTACCTCAAAGACACATAGTACAGGGTCTGATTCTTGGGAAACATGGCTTGGCTTAAGGCTTCTTATGGTAGCTAACCTAATAATCCCCTATGAACATATAAGTGATTGGATTTACAACTGGCTATGTCATTAGTACCATTCTAAGTAGGTCCAGTACATGTCAATCTGGAATAAGATATTCAATAAGACATCCTGTTTTGCCACGGATGGCTTACACTTCTTATACCATGACTTCCAAATACAGACTATGTCCCTTGCTGCCATTAAAGTGCTTTATTGGGCAGAGTTCCCAGTGGATATTTAAGCAATAACCTACGTCTGGGTGTGGGTAATGCTAGATTTACCCACGGTTGGTGTGGTTTGGTCAGAAGGGCGAAGCCCAAATGACCAAACAAACACAACCGTGGGTAAATCTAGCATTACCCACACCCAGATGTGGGTTATTGCTATTATACAATGACATTATTTAAGGAAAAAAAAATTACTTTTTTTAAATAATGCCTTTGTATAATATCTGTGTGGTGTCCTTCCACAGTTTTTTGCTATCCTGGGGCTTTTTCTTATGTACTGTGCATGCGTATGCTTACGCAGTGCATCAGAGCTGTGTAGAGGAAGCAACGGAGAAAGGAAGATCTCTGTTGCTTTTTTTAAAGCTATCTCACTATGTTAAACTAGTTTAACATAGTGAGATATCTTTAAAAAAAGCAACGGAGAAAGGAAGAGCTCCGTTGCTTTTTTTTTAAGATATCTCACTATGTTAAACATATAACATAGCGAGATTACAGCAACGGAGATCTTCCATTCTCCATTGCTACCCAACACAAACAAAAAAAAAAAAATCAAGACTTATACTAATGGAAAAAGTCCGGACGTGTGCACGTTTTGGAATATTAATGGGGGGGGGGGTCATTGTATAATTCTATATAACACACTCTAACTCAAATTTGGACATCATGATGGTACTACTCAGTGCTAAGAGTCTAAACAGAAAGATGATAGAATTTGAGACCCTCCTACAACTTAAACACATCCATATTTGTGTAGTCGCAATAGACTTGTTTTGCTGCAATGACACTAGTCCCTCTATACAAGGATTTAGCACTCATCTTGTCTTCAGACCATTGGATAACTCTGGGTAATATCTGTATTTGTTAGAAACACTGTTACCTCACATCAGATTACCCATCACCTTAACTTGGTGCTCCTGGACATCCAAATCACATTTATCAAATATCATGTATTACTTTATTGCTAGCTACAGATCCCCATCAATTTCCCCTAAAGATCATGTAAATTACCTTAACACCATTGAGGCATTAAATAAAAAAATGCTTTCTTACTAGCGGATTTCAATTACTCAAGCATTGGTTGCCACACTTGCACCTCTAATGCTTCCTAGACTTTGTTAATACTAATGCAGTTGCACATATTGAAAAACTACCCACGCTAACATTGTTGACTTGGTACTTACCGACCTAGTCCTTGACTTTATCCTACCCACATCTCCTCATCCCTGGATAAATTTGACCACAAATTGGTCACCTTGTCTGTCATGTCTTGTAGTACCACCCTATCAATAAATTAAACCATCTTTACAGGCTTTGCCAGGGTAAAATTACTTCAGCATGTAGAGCACATATAAAAAATTACCAACAATCTCTTGCAAACAGACACATCTGACAGCAATCTCACATTCCCCTCCAGCATTTACCAGCACCTAAATGGCTGCATTGAAAAGTGAGTACCCATCTGCCCTGAATATAATTGTACACTCAGGAATAAATCTCTCTGGTGGAAATTATATACAAATAAATTGCATAACAAAAGAAGGAAAATATAAAACATTGCAAAAAAATTTTCCCCACTACCTCAAGACTACACTAAAACATGCCAGCAACAAACATAAGAGCACAATTTGAAAATATATAGCATAATACAAAATATTTCTTCAAATATGTCAGAAAATGAAGGAATAATGTCTAACAATGCAATAAGCTCATCCATAATATCACACAATCAGATCCCAAGGATATAGCCAATGTATTAGTAGACAAATTTAGTTTTAACTTTTCCCCACCTACTCAGAGATGTAGCTGGATTATCCAGTGCCCAGTGCTTCGCCCCTCCCCAATCTGATGCTGCTTAACTCTTTTCTACTTACATTAACAAACTCTCTTTTTGGACCTACCCCATATTTTCCTCTGGCTTTATGCTGATAACATGGTCCTATTTTGCCCCAAGGACCATTGAGGTGCTGAAGGTTCATGTGATGATGACCGGATAGATGAGATAAGAGATCCAGATAGAAACTGAGTAAACTCCAACTTTAAGTTGATACTTGTTCGGAAGGTGGCCTAATGGTTAAGGTGTTTGCCTTACAAACACAAGGTGTGGGGTTTGAGTCTTACAGGGGATAATTGGCTAAGCTTAAAATGGCTTGCAAGGGCAGTTAGCTTAGTACTAATCTATAAACAATTACTGCTTAACTCCTCCAAAACACAAATGATGCTTTTTGGTACTAGGGAAAAGCTCACTTCTATGTCCAATCCTCTACAAATCCTTGACCATCTGAATAACACTATTGAAACTTGTACTTCATTCATATAACTAGGGATTTGTCTGGACCCTCTTCCTAAATATCCAAGTTCAACTGGCTTTTACCAGAAAGGCTCATCCAGACTCTGCTACACTTTGCTGTGAAGGAAAGGTTAGTTTGCTTTTATTTTTTGTATTACTGTATTGCCTTTCTATATTTTGAATACTGTAGTTTGTTTTCTTTACCTTGTGTTTTGCATGCATTCTGTTTGAAAAGCATATTAAAACTTCAAAAGAGACCACAGCTCTCTCTGTTCTGAGTCAGGCAGAATTTTTTTCCCGCCCTCCCACTCATTTAAGTTGTCTTGTTAAATACCACTGTCTTTCTAGTTGCCCGCCTCTTATGTTAATCTGACCATATATCTAATTTCTTTCTACTTTCACTGGCTTATGTGAGTAATCACAAAATCATCATTTTTGAAATCCCACCCCTTCAATTATTTAAATTTATTGGCCATCCTACATTATTTCATAGTACCAAAATACAAAAGTGACCACCCCTTTCAATCCATCTTGCTGTTTTAAAAATAGTAACTCTCCACTAAACCTTAACTTTTTAAACAGGTAAAACTCAAGTTACCTACTTTCACATCTAACTTCTCTAGTGCACACTGCAGAGTGCATTCTTTTCAATCTTACCTTTAAGCATCCCTGTGACTAGCACGTTCTCTAATACCTGCTGGAAAGCACTAGGAAGCCTTAAACTCATACAAACACTGAACTCTCCTTGTTAACAAGGAGAAATTAATAGTAGGCACTAAACAGCCTATAATTGCAAAGTACCTTGCTAAGGAAACAGCTCCTATACTTTACAAAGAAAAAAAGCCCCAAACCAGGCATGTCCAAGGGTCAGCTTCCGGTGATTTCTCCTGTCCACCTGGTGAATCTGGGCATACTGGGGCAATGCAGCAATTGCCTCATGTACACAGACAACCCTCTCCTCCTACCACCCAACACTACAACCTGTGAGAGATGCACTTACATAGCCAAAATGGAAGCAAAGCTCTCTCCACCCAAGATTGTGCTAAACAGTCAAGAGGAGAAGGTTAACACCCACACTACACCTCAAGCAACACATAGCCCTTCTAAACCCGCACCACCAACACCCACATATAGCAACACTAAATCCACATATGCAGAGGCCCTCAACTGTAACCTGCCCAAGAAACAAAGACCTCTGAAGCTGAAACGCAAACAAACACTAATCACAACCAATGTGTCACATAGTTCACAACACCAGTGTGCCACCCAGCAACAGCCCCTAAGGCAAGACAATGTACCTAACACTTTAGTCATAGGTGACTCTATAGTCCAGCACACTGATGTCCCTCTCACCAGGTTGAATAAGGAGAAAATTACAGTCAGCTGCTTGTCGGGTGCTAGGATCCGCCACATAACGCATGCACTCAAGTCACTCCACAACAAGTACAAATATGACTCTGTCATTGTCCATGTTGGAGTGAATGACTTGAGACGTACCTCCCTGGACTACATGAAAAGAGACATGGAAGAGCTCTCGGATCATGTGGTCCAGGCAGGTATGACCCTAGCCCTGAGTAGCATCCTGCCTTCGCCCAGAATGATACCACAATATAAGGATAAAATGATTGACTTCAACAACTGGCTAAGCTTATGGTGTCATTCAAAGGGGATCCAGTATCTGTCTGCCTGGGATGACATGATTGACAGACCACGATGCTTTGCCAGAGATGGTCTGCACCTGTCGCCCATGGGATTCAGGTTACTGGCTAAGGCTCTTGCCACCCCTATAGTGCCTTTTTTAGGCAAACTTCAAAGGACAAAACCACCACCGTAACAGGTACAAGCATGCAAAATCTGAAAGTAATGCTACTCAATGCTAGAAGTCTAAACCTCAAAATGCACTCTCTCGAGGCACTCCTAAAAATGGAGAACATCGATATCTGTGTAGTAACTGAGACCTGGTTCAAGGCTCCAGAGAGCACCCCTGCAATACCAGGCTACAACTCTTACCACACTTTTCGGCCACCAAACCAGGACCGAAACAGTAAAGGTGGAGGAGTATCAATATTCACCAAGGATATTCACACCACCAGGCTAGTTGGCCAACACAATGTGTCTGAAATTCTCCAAGTGCAACTAACACTAGGTAAGACTGCAATCCAAATTGTAGCTTGCTACAGATCCCCCACCTACCCCAAGATTCTCACTACACCTTTCTAAACATACTGGAAAATATTAAGATAGAACCAAACACCCTAATACTGGGTGATTTTAACTACTCTGCCATTAACTGGGAAAACTACTCATGTCCCAACACCTTTGCGCAACGGTTCTTGGAATTCATAAATTCCAATGCCCTGGATCAACTAATCCATAGTCCCACCAGGGGCTCCAATATCCTAGACCTGGTCATTAACAACATGGGAAATCAATGCTCCATACCTATGGTCACCCCCTCGTTAGTCAGGTCTGACCATAAGCTAATCACCCTTAACATCCACATCCCACCCCCCAGTAAAGAAACCACCATAAAAAACTTATCCAAAGCCAACTTCATGCTACTCAAGTCAGAAGTGACAAACTTCATGACACCCATGCAGACGGGAATTGAAAGTTCAACTGCTGAATCCTACACTAAGGCACCGTACGAGCACATCCACTCATGCATGAATCGTGCCATCCCAAATAGAACCAAAATGCTCTCATCCAAAAAAAGGAAGCCAATCTGGTGGTCCCCTGCCATAAACAAACTTTACAACAAAAGGAAGAAACTTTTGCAGAAAAGAGGAAAATCCCAGGATGCAAAAAACTCCCTTACTAGCCTCAGTAAGAAACTGAGATGCCTCATAAAATCCTCCAAAGCTAGTTACGAAAATAAAATTGCCAAAGATTCCAAAGACAACTACAAAGCATTCTATAACTATGTCAAGAATCTAAATGGTAATGCTCAGATCTGCTCTGAGCTAAAACAGAATGGCATTAAATATACTGATCCGAAGGATATTGCCAATATCCTGGCAGATCGATTCAGTGCCAACTTCACCCCCCTCTCACCCCCGAAATGGCCCATCTCAATACCGGAAGATTGCCAAATTCCAGTAATAACGGCCACACAGGTACAAAACGCACTCTCTAAAGCTAAGAATACAGCATCCATGGGACCAGATGACATCCTGGGCTGTGTACTACATGAACTACAATATGAACTGGCACCTCACCTAAGTGTCATGTTTAATCATAGCCTCACCTCAGGTTTCGTGCCCACTGAGTGGCGCAGAGCTACAGTTATCCCAATCCACAAGGGGGGATCCACCTTGGATCCCGGGAACTACCGTCCCATCAGTCTGACAAGCCTTATCTGCAAGGCCATGGAGCGTATTATCATGGAACTTATAAACAAAGACATTGGCAACCTTCAAACACTGGACCCCACCCAGTTTGGGTTTGTGAAGGGCTGATCTTGTCTCCTGAACCTGATTGACTTCTTTAAATCAGTCTCCAGAGCCATGGACAAGGGTAAGGTGGTCCACACAGCCTATCTAGACCTTGCCAAGGCCTTTGACACCATCCCCCACTCTGGAATCATAGATAAACTTACTAAGTTGGGCATTAATCCCTATGTCACCCAATGGGCTGCTAAATGGCTTACTGATAGAACCCACACTGTAAAAGTAGCCACTCCAAATCCAGCTCCAGACAAGTGACAAGTGGAGTACCTCAGGGTTCAGTCCTGGGGCCGCTCTTGTTTGGCATCTACTTCTCTGAAGTACAGGTCAACACTAAGGGACTCTGGCTAACAAAGTTTGCAGATGACTGCAAACTGGGAGCCATTATTGAATCCCCAAATGATGTGGATACTCTACAAAAGGGCCTTACAGAAACAGATGCTTGGTGCCAGAGCCATTGGCTCAAGCTCAATGCCAAGAAATGTATTGTTATTCCCTTTGGGAAAAAATATGTATCCATGAATTACCATATAGGTGGCAGTACACTAAACACAGAAAGTGTGATAAGAGACTTAGGGACACAGGTGGACAGTGGTCTCACCTTCGATAACCACATCGCCACAACAGTCAGGAAATCCTTCTATGTGGCACACCTCATCACGAAGGGCTTTTCATCCAGAAAAAGGAGGTCATTGTCCCACTGTACTCATCCCTCATTAGACCCATTATAGAATACAATGCCCCATTTGGTATGTACCTCTCAAGACATCTGCAACAACTGGAAAGGCCTCAGAAATACCTCACTAAAAGAATCACAGGCCTAAAGCAGATGCCCTACGCTGACCGCCTTAAAAACTCCAGCTATACTCTGTCGCAGATCGCCTACTCAGAGGCGATCTCTGCTTAACATACAAGGCCATGTCAAACCCAGAGCTGTTGGACATGCTACACTTAAAGAAATCCCAATCCCTCAGAGCTACACGCTCCAGGGATCTAAACCTTGTCATCACAATAAACAAAACATGCTGGAGGGATAGGTTCCTGACCCAGAGACTCCCCAGACTCTGGTATAGATTGCCCATACATGTGAAGCAGAGTGCCTCTTTGGACCTCTTCAAGAGGAACCTTGACGATTGGATGGGAGAAAGGAAATTCACCCCAGGGATCATGTCAGTCACCCTGCTAGACAGGGGTCCAGGAAAGTAAATAATGTGGGAAGAAATAGCCAGGGAATTGTTATGGCTAGGCTTGTATAGGCCCTAGGGCTGATAGCCTAGTACCAACCTATGAACCTATGAACAAACACACACAAAAAAAGTCAAATCTCTCCTATTCTGGGCTAATAGGATCTCCCCTTTTAATCCAGATCCAGCTGGAATGCCATAAGTAAAGGTATCTTACTGACTCAGCTAGAATACTGTCTCCTGCTAATTGCTGCAGCTTCTAAAAGAAATGTATCCACCATACAGTCCATCTCAAACACCATATGGAGATTAATCACTGTCCTCTCAAGAAACGAACACCACTGCAAAACTACTGACTAGTGGCTAACTTTCTACTTGCCTCTCAACTATTTAAACTTATCATGAGTGAGACCCCCCCTCACACACACACACACACACACACACACACACACACACACACACAAATGCACACACACGCACTGATGCACACAGACATGCACACACTTACACCCACACACACACACGCACGCACACACACACACACACACACACACACACACACACACACACACACACACACACACACACACACACTATCCTGTAAACTATTCAGAGATGCACCAACATATAGCCTTATTATATTTACCCTGGTCTGAGACTGAAATAGGTACAACAGTATCAATGCTCTACCCTGACTGGCAAATTCAAAATAAAATAAGCTCTTAGTTGAGAAGCAAAAAAAAAAACTGTCTGTTTTTTGGGTACTCCTCTCTTCTCTTCCAAGGAGGTGCATTGGGCCCTAATGTCCTCTCTTCACCTTAAGGTGAAGAGAAAAAAAAGGTTGATTCTCTGATCTGTCAGTCCTCAAATCTCTTCTAATAAAATATAAATAATTGAAAAATAAAACTGTAGTAAACTCCTTGCTACATTCACAAGCAGCTTATTATAGCTTAAGACCACACACAAACACTGAAACCAGCGTTTCACTCCTGACAACAAACTCAGAACCAAAATGCATGCTGGTACAGAAGTCATATGCCAAAGCATCTTGTGCTCAGAGTGGTTGCCCCCTTTTCCTCACCCAGCTATGCTTCAGCTGCTACCGACACTGTTGGCCCCAATATCCTTGAAAATTTAGTTTTCTCTGAAATCACTTTGGAACAAGTGTTAGAATCCCTGTTAAAGATTAAAAACAATACTTCTGTTTGACCAAACAATATACCAGGCTGCATTCTCATCAGTAGCCAGTGTGTACTGAGTCTCTACATAAATTGCTCAACTTCATCTTGTCTAAGGGTTTGGATTTGATGCCTGGAGAGAGTAGCCATTATGACTCCTCTACTCAGGAGAGATCCCTTTATTAATCCAGGTTATTATAGACCCATCAGCCTCATCAGCTGTATATGCAAAGACATGGAACACATCATAACAGGACTCACTTATACAGATATAGGCAACATGAAGTAGACCTCACTCAGTTTCAAAACTGCTTCTTTGAAAAGGTTACAGAGACTGTGGATAGTGGTCATTCTGTGCACACAGCTTATCTTGATTTGGACGAGGATTATGATATTATTCCCAGATTAGAATTCATGAAAAATTAGAATAACATGATGTAAACTCCTACATTGTCTGTTGGATCACAAATTGGCTATCCAATGGATCCCAGTTTGTGAAAGTTGCTAATGCAATCTGAATGTAAAATTGTAACAAGTGGGATACCACATGAATGGCATTAATTTGCAGGCATCCAAATCAATATATCAGAAGTGGTCTTGACTAAGTTTGTAGTGAGACAGCTTCAGCAAGAATTGGAATATGCACATACTTGGTGTACTGATAATGGTCTCAAGTTAAATGCAAAAAAAAAAAAGTGTGGCATAGTAATGTTCAGCAAAAAAGCTGCTCCCACATCATAGGTTATAAATGGAACTCCTCCTGAGAAAGAGATGGTCATAAGAGACCTGATTATTATGTGGACAACTGTCTATCTCATTTGATCATCATGTTTCCACCATTGTCAAGAAATCCTACTGTCTGTTCAGATAATTATAAAGACAACATCTTCAGTAGCCAAAGAAGTCACCCCACCCTTATATTCTTCCCCTATAAGACTTGTCATCAAATAAAATCTGCATTTAGTATATACAAATCCAAACATATTCCTCCATTGTATGTGCCTCAAAAATTTCTAACCAAGAAAATTAAAGGTCCCGTACCCTTCAACTATTCCAAAAGATTATCACAACTCTCCATTTACCTGGTAGCCTACTCTGTGGTTCCTGTGTTTAAGCCATGAAAGACCTAATCTTATTTAGCTCTGTTCTTGCTCAACACCAGGATAAACTATATCCCTAAATGTGAACCAATACCTATTCATTCCTTATACCCTCTTACTCTCCCGTCTTCACTTACTTCCTTACTGCTATCTAATTCTCTTCCCTGGCTTTGTTTATGTATAGCATAAGCCTGTTTCTCCCTCACTTCATATTGCAATTTCTATTTGTATTAGACCAACTTACCTTTAATTTCTCTACAAACTGTCTAAATTTTCTCTAAAAATTAAATGATTGATATACCATGTATCAGTTCTTAAACAATGTTTTTATAGTATGTCTAATTTGTTATTTAAACTACAAAAGTTTTTGTTTTATTTTTGAAGATTGTAACATGATTGTTCTAAAAATGTTTTGTAATAATTTGGAGTTTACTCCCTGGGCCTCAACTGAAAATTGGCTTTTACCCAATCAGACTTTCCCAGTAAACAACTGTGAACAAATAAATAGATAATCTGACCTCCTTTTTTCACAAAACAGTTGTCTCTACGATCACCTGTACTGGGGAACTAGATTTCCACCAAGTCATAAACAAGGAGGGACAGGTCTCTAACGTAACATATTCTCAACTTATGGAATAAGTTGTCATTTCAAGTGAAATAAAGTATTACTCTGACTACTTTTAAGGCTAGTCTTGATGACTGGCTGTGTAGACACATATTTACCCTAGTGTTATCATCTATGGTCCTGTTTAATTTTGGAAGTGGCCAGTATTAAGGGCAACACCAGCAAGAACATTTAAGTTTGTCTTCTTAAAAGTGTACATGACTAGGCATGTTATGGTCCATGTGATCAAATGCCTAGTATCATTCCTATTTTCCTATAGGAGTCCTCTTTGTCTCTCTTTTGGTATACAGCCAGTTCAATACTCAAGTTATTATGGCTTCACTAACCTTTAGAGCCCTGAGTTTATCTATGAGTTTGTCAAGGAGTATCATGCTGAACACCTTCAGCCAGCCTGCATTAATCTGCATGGACAGATAACTTTCACCCAAGGTACAAGAGCTGCCTTTGTCTAAGACATTCTGGATTATGTCATGGAGAAGGAAATTTCCTTCATTTGCCTGAGTAAGTCTAATGATGATTCTTGGTTATCTTTCTTCCACATTGCCCTAATTTCTGCCTGCAAATCCTGATATTTTATGACTTTGTATCTCACTGGGTGTAGAAATCTCAATGATCAATGGTACTTTTGTCTTCTTTTCATGGATTACTTTATCTGTTTCATAGGTTCATGCAATGATAATAGCTATTAGCCCAGAGATCCTTATAAGCCTAGCCAAGAATTTTGCCCATGTTCCCTCAAAGTCAGCACCTGTTTCACCTGTCCAGCAGGAACACAGGTGGGATCCCAGGGGTGTAGTTTCTGTTTCCCATCCAGTTGTCCAGGATCGTCTTAAAGAGGGCTAGAGAGGTACTCTGTTTGAGATGGAGAAGGAGTCTATTCCACAGATGGGGGAGTATTTGGGACACAAATCTATCCCACCAAGTTCTATTAATATCACAGACCAGGTTACGGCCTTGCATGTGGGTTGTGTGAGTGGAGTTTGACTTACGGATATGCAGAAACTCCATCAAGGCTGGGCCTGAGATGGCCTTGTATGCCAGATACAGGTCACCTCTGAGCAGTCTGCATGAGACTGAGTAGAGGGACAGGGCCTTTAGCCTATCTGTATAGGACAGGTGTTTCAGATCCTGGATTTTCCTGGTCAGGAAACTGTTGTGGTCCCTCCAGCTGCTGCATGTCCTTGGCAAGGTACACACTGAAGGGTACAGGGATGTTATGACCTCCTTTTTCCTGGAAGAAATACCTTTATTTATGAGGTGGGCCATATAGAAAGCCTTCTGTACAATGGAGGCATTGTAGTGTCAAAAGTCAGGTTGCTATCAACCTGGGTGCCCAAGCCCCTCATGACTGATTGCATGCTTACTACGTTGTTGTTAATGTAAAAATTAGTGGGGATGCCATTTTTCCCAAGGGGGATAATGATGCATTTATTGGCATTCAGTTTGAGGCCATGCTTCTGGCACCAGACATTAGTTTGCATAAGGCTCTCTTGGAGGATGTTCACATCACTAGGGGAATTTAAGACAGCACCAGCTTGCAGTCATCTGCAAATTTGGTCAGCCATAGACACCTGGTTTTGGCTTGCACTTCAGAAAAGTATATCCCAAACTGTAGAGGCCCCAAGACTGATCCTTGGGGTACACCGCTAGTTACAGGGTCTACTACTAGAGGTGGCTTCCCCTATTTTGACTGAGTGGGTTCTATCAGTGAGCCAGTCTGGTAGCAGATGGGAAAGTTTATCTATCATGAATGAGTGAGAATAGGAATAGCATTGAAGGCTTTGGCTAGGTCAAGGTAGGTGGTGTGCACTATTTTCCCCTCATCCATGGCTTTGGTGACTGTTTCAAAGAAGTCAACCAAGTTTAACAGGCATGATCTCCCTTTGACAAAACCAAACTGTATGGGGTCAAGCGTTTGGAGGTTGCCACTGTCCTTGTTTATAAGGTTCTTGATAATGCATTACATGGCCTTGCAGATGAGGTTAGTTAGGTTGATGGGCCTATAATTGCCTGGGTCAGTGGATGCTCCACCTTTGTGTAGAGGGATGATAGTGGCTGTCCTCCATTTAGCTGGGATGAATCAGGTGCTCAAGCTTTGGTTGAATAGGGTGCCTAATGGAGCTGAGAGCTCATGCCTGACTTCATGTAGGATACAGCCAGGGATGTTAAAGGGGCCCATGGAGACTGTAATTTTTGGCTTTGAGAGGGGATTAAAGACCTACTCCCTTGTGATGAGGAGAGGGGGGGCAGGTGCTGGGGATGTCCTGATTTACTGATGGGGGACAGGGGTGAAGTTTTCACTGAAACTGTCTGCCAGCAGGTTGGCTATATCTATAGCGTTTGTGTAACTGGTGTTATTGACCACCAGTTCAGAGCAGATTTGAGTGTTACCTTTGAGATTGTGGACATATGTGAAGAAGGCTTTGTGATTGTGCTTAGTGGATGTGGCCAATTTGGACTTGAAGTTAGCCTTAGTGGATTTCACCAGTGACCTTAGTTGCTTGTTCAGTCAAATGAGAGATTGCTTGCAACTTGGCACTTGCTTCTTCTTGGTCAGCATTTTTTTTCCTTTTATTTTAGAGCTTGTTTATTGCTGCTGTCCACCAGACAGGTTTACTCTTCCTTGAGGAAGATAATTTGGTCCTGTCAGGTATTGCTAAGTCCATATAGCTATGTAGGTGCTCATATAATTTTTGGGTGCATGCTTGGACATTAGTGCTAGTTGCAACTGAAGGGACAGTGGCTGTGAAGCTGCTTATACTTGCTCTGAGGAGATTGTAGTCAGGTTTGGAAAAGTTTTTTTTTGTTTGACCCTGTCAAGGGGGATAAGGGGAGATGTTGAATTCAAAAGTGATAGATTTATGGTTGGATCTTACCAAGGAGGATGACACTGTAGGGGTGCTGCAGTGGCTACTCGTGTTGGTTAGGACTAGGTCTAGGATATTTTCACCTCTAGTAGGGGTGGCAACCAGCTGATCCATTGCATTGGCATTGGCAAAGTCAAGGAATCTCTGGGCATTCATGTTTGTGTTAGAATAGGTCTTCCACTCTATGGCTGGGTAGTTAAAGTCACCCAGGATCAGGGTAGAGGACTGAATCTTGATGTATTTAAGTAAGTCCAGATAGATGGAGTAAGCGTCCTGAGTCATGGTTGGGGGTCTATAGCTAGTTATGATTTGAACAGGTGTTTTGTCAACAGTTAACTGCACTTGGTGTGTCTCCTGTGTGTTATACCATTTGACCAGCTTGGAAGTGTGTACGTCTTTGATAAATATTGAAACTCCACCTCCTTTGGCTTTGTAGCCCTTCATTTGGGGTCTGAAAGTATGGTAGGATGAGTGACCTAGTAAGGCTGAGGTGCTCTTCACAGCTTTGAACCAGGTTTCAGTGACTGCACAAATGTTAGCATCCTCCAGAGCAAAGAATGCTTGCAATGAGTGCAGTTTTATGCTAAGCCTCCTAGCGTTTAGCAGCATGACCTTTAAATTTTGTTTAGAAGAATTTTTCATGTTGGCAATTTTGTGCTCATGACTTTGCCTAAAAAGACACTATGGGGGAGGCAAGAGGCTTTGTCAGAAGCCTTAAGCCCAGGGGAGACAGATGAAGGCCATATCTGGCAAAGCATCATGGTCTGTTAATCATGTCCTCCCAATCTGTCAGGTACTGGATCCCCTTGGAATGACACAAAAAACTAAGCCAATTGTTAAACAAATCATTTTCTGTTTGTACTGAGGCATCATTCTGGGTGATGGTAGGATGCTGCTTAAGGCTATGGACATACCTGCCTGGAACACATATTCAGCAAGCTCAGTCATGTCTCTCTTCATATAGTCCAGAGAGGTACGTCTCAAGTCATTCACACCAACATGGACTATGACAGAGTCATAATAGTACCTGTTGTTAAGAGACTTGAGTGCATGAGTGATATAGCGGATTCTAGCACCTGAGAAGCAACTTACCATGACTTTCTCCTTGTCTAGCCTGGTGAGGGGCACATCTGTGTGTCTCATGATAGAGTCTCCTATGACTAGTATGTTGGGTTTGTGGCTGGGCCTTAGAAGCTGTGAGACACAGACATGTGTACTATGTGTGATGCTTAGTGCTGTGGGTTGTGATGTGTGTGTGTGTATGTTTTTGCATAGGAGGTCTCTTTTGCTTAGGTATGGTTTATTGAAAACCCCTGCATATGAGGGAGTGTGTTGTACAGATGTGGACGGCGTTAGAGGTGTGGTGTTCATAGTGTTTTTGCAGACAACCTTCTCAGTGCCAGATGTACTGGCTTGTGACTCAGACAGGAAGGATTCTAGGTTCTTAATGTAATTGCATCTCTCACATATTGTGTTCCTAGGTGGTAGTAATAGACGGTTGTATGTGTACATAAAGTAGTTGCTACCCTATCTCAGGATGCCCGTATCAATGAGACTAGCAGGAGAAACCATAAGAAAGTGTCCATCCATAGTTATCAGAATCTGTTGAAGAGAGGTCAGGGATAGTAGAGTGGGTACTATTGAGGAGAGTACCTATAAGTGTGAGTAGGGCTGGATAAAATTAATGCAGTAGCTGCAGGCAAGGGCCTCACTTACACAGGAGTGCTGATAAGGGAAAAAATGCAACTGAGATACCTCATAAAGGGTTAAAACAGCAGGTCTATATTAGAACATCGAAGTTTCAAATCTTTGAATGTTCTAATATCGAACCCTATTCAGCGAAAGCTGAAAAATCGAACATACAGAACAGCAAATTTTTTCCTAGGGAAAAAAATCCACTGTTCCAAAACACACACAACACAAGCACACCAGACAAACAGCAATCCACACACATACACCTAAAATCTTACACCTAACCCTACATTAAACTATACACACACCACTAACTATCCACTTACCTTAACCCAAACCCTAACCTTAAGGTCCATCACTATCGCACACTCACCTCACCCGCACCCTAACCGTAACTCACCTACCCTACCCTAACCATTACGTCCACACAATTGCACTCTTACCTGACCTGCACCTTAACCCTAACTCACCTAACCCGCCCTAACCCTCACGTCCACACAATCGCACACATACCTAACCCGCGCCCTAACCCTAACTCACCTAACCCGCCCTAACCCTCACGTCCACACAATCGTACACATACCTAACCCGCACCCTAACCCTAACTAACCTAACTCACACTCAATTGCACACTTACCTAAACCCTACCCATAACTTTCCACCACAGCACTGAAAATACCAAAGCAACAGAAACGGACAACCGAATTCTTTCCCTATGAAAAAATTTGGTTTTCTGTTGCTTCGATATTTTCAGCTTTCACTGAATAGGGTTCGATATTAGAACATTTGAAGTTTTGAAACTTTGATGTTCTAATATAGACCCAAAACAGCACAGCAACAGTGCGCAACGGGCAGACAAGCACACACCCATGCAAATGTTGGGTTTAAACACCACAAAAATGAAAGTAAATGACCAATCATCCCTTGTCCTTGAGCTCTTAGCTCAACACCCTTTGCCATACCAGTTCCAACCAGCTGACTTACTCTCACTAAGTGCAGGCAGGCCCTGGCCAACGCAAGATGGCATAGCAGGAAGCACAGGAATCACACAAACAGATCTGGATGTAGCAATACCTGTAACCAGACCATGCTAAAGATATTTAAATTTTGTTTAGGTCAATTTAACACAGGAGAACAGATACACATTTAAATATAACAGTAGCAAACAAGAGCAAACTGATTTAAATAAATTAACTAATTAACCAATAAAAAAGTACAAAACTGAGCCATGTTCTAGCAGTCTATAATCAGGTAAATTCTAGCTGCACACTCCTGCCACTAGGGTGCAGGTGAACCCTCTCCAAAAAAGATGGCCTGAATTAGTGCACAAATTATACAAACAGAGCTAGATTCAGCAGGTCCAAATTTAGTCTATGCTACAGCAAACAAGGCACACCAATTTCAGAAAGAAACAGTTCAAATAAGCAGGCACAACAAGCCTTTAACCAGAAATTTCCAGCTGAGAAGGGCAGAATCAACCCTCAGTAGAATGAGCTGATGAGATGGGACTGAGAGGAGTGTCCAAAATGAGATTTATAGTAGTGGCAGGCAACTCAAAAGCCACCAAATTTAAGAACACAACAAGAACTGGGTGGGAGGGAGGGGGAAGGATGCAGTCAGAGATCATTGATATTCAGAGGAATGTAGACCACACAAACACTTCAGCTAGATACAGATATTTCTAAATAAAATAGCAATGCTGTTTCTCAGCTCCCCCCACTAATTAACTGATACTATTCACAGTTTTCTTGCATCTAGTTTTTGAATTGTTGGTAATGGGTGATCCCATGTGATATAGATGTCATCATTCTCTATAATACGTTGTGGCTCATGTTTCTAATGCTTCACAGCTACTTTAATATTTTAGTGTCTGCACAATCCCTAATACAACAACCTTGCCACATCATTATGCCTTTCAGTATACAGGCCCTCTGCCATTAGTGTGTCACACCCAGCAACAAGATGTTTGACTGTTTCCAGTTCTGTTTTACAGAACCTGCATTTATCTGTTTCTCCAACAGATTCAATGGATTTTGTAAACCAATGTGTACATAGTTCACTACCCTGGGCCATTAATATTAACCTTTTACCTTCCGGTTTAAATTAACCTCTCCTTAACCATTCCTGCATCAAATTCTGATCAATGTGTGGTTGTTCCAGGAGTTTTCTATACTTGACACTACCATTTATGCCTTTTCCACATTTCTTTGCTTTTCATCTGATCCTTCACCTTATATTCTTTTGTTTGTTTTTTGGCACATTCAGATGCTGCCTAATTTATGTCTACTTTTGGTTTCATAGGATCATAGAATCATAGGATGTTACTAGGCTATTGGCCATAAGGCTCTTTCAAGCCTAGCCAAAATTATATGCCCATGTTTCCAAGGTCAACAGGTTTGATTTCCATTCCCACTTGGCATCTGAATGCTTCAGCTAAACTAAGTAGAGAGGTCATCTTAGACTTGTTCTTCTCATGTTCTAAAACATTCACTATGTTGGGATCTGATAAGGTCAACAAATGTATATGTGGTCCTACAATCACAGCTCTATACATATAATCAATTTCAAGGAAGCCCAGACCTCCAACAGAGTGAGGAATATATAATCTTGATATACACTTATTTTTATATATCATTTGATCAGTATGAAGCATTTTTCATGTTTTTCTGTTCAACTCATCCAATAACTTTTGGGGCCAGTCTATCACACCAAAACTGTAAGTTAAAGCAGGAAGAGCAAATTGGTTTATAGCTTGGACTTTATTCCTAGATGTCAAGGTAGTTTTCAATAATAGTTTTAGTCTTCTGAAGTATTCTTTACTGAGTTTTATACACATTTGTTCAAGTTTCATTGCTGATCTTTCATCAATTTCCAAATATTTACACTCCTTCCTATTCAAGTTCTTTTATGTCACCTTCCTGTCCCAGACTGATATTTTCTTCGTGCTGCAGACTTCCTGCTTTAAAGGTGACTTTTTTCACATTTATAAAGACCAAATTACATTCTGATGTCATCTGAGAAAGCTTTTACCACTTGCAATCATGCTTTCAACTCCTCATCTTAGGAACTATACAGTTTTAAGTCATCCACAAAAAACTAGATGAGAAATTTTTAAGCAACTTTTTTTCTGGGAGCCAAACAATAACCAAGACCATCTGTTAAATAATCAGCTTAATGTGTTCAGGGCAAGACAACACAACAGTGGTGACTAAGAATCATCTTGGAATATCCCCTTTGAATTGTAATCCCTGAAATAATAATTTGCCCTTTGTCATGATATAATTCCTAAGTGATTTGCCACTGTTTACTGATTCATAGTCACTGTAATGTAACTGATCAATGTAGGATGTACCTTACACATGTGTAAGCACTCCTTTATCCATGAATGTAGGATGCTGTCAAATGCTTTTTTGTAATCTATCCATGCCATGCTTAGATTCTTCCCCTTTTTAATTCTCCATTATGATTTCATTTAGCAACAAATGATCCTTTGTTCCATATGACTTTCTCTTGTTACCCTTTTGTGATATTGTCATGACTGAGTTTTCTTCTAAATTACTATAAACATTGTCAGCATCAGTTCCAGTACATATTTTTTGCATCATTAGAAAGCAAGTTACTGGTCTACAGATTTTAGGATACCTTGCAGGTTCTCTCTTAAGGAGTAGTGTTTTTCCTGTTGTTAACGAGGCTGGTGTCTGCTGGGGGATGCACATATAAGTAGTTTTTACTCGAGGCTAAATCTTCATGTAAAGATGTTAGTGCTTTTAGCCAGACATTAGGTACTGCATCTGGGCCTGGGGTTTTCCATTTAGAAGCTTTTCTTAATGTTTTTTCGCTGGCCTTTACTTCATCGTCTTTCATATCATGTACATTTGACCTTCTTACTGTTTCTTTTACTTCCATCTATTCAGCATCTTAGTTATGTTCCACAGTATTTCCATAAATATTTCACCAAAATGTGTCTATTTCTTCTTTTTTGGTGGTGTTTCTATTCCTTTTGCCTTGTTTCCCAATTCTCAATAAATCTTTTTTGGCTCATCAATGATATGCTTCTGTAGTACTTTTCCTTTTATTTATCTGCATACCTTCTCAGTTTTTTTTGCCTCTGATGATATCTTTAGTTTATTATTTGCAATAGTGTACAATAGATCCTAGTCTGTTTTGATACTGTATGCAGCTTTTACCACTTTTGTCTTTCTATGTATTTTTGTTGATCTGTTCCCTCTTCTCTACTCTTCTAATACTGACACTTCTTGTCTTAGTTGCTTTAAAGTTTACTCTACTCGATACTTCCATGATGACATTTGATTTTTTACCTTCCTTTCCCTTATTGCAGTCCATTTTTGTGGTAAGCTTTCATCTGTTGTTAGTTTAGCTACACAGTAATATATCCTGTTTACTTCTGTTATATCACATGAATTTCTGTTAATAGTCTTAATTACCATATTCATCAGTTTCATCAGACCTCTAACATTTTGGGTCTTCTTTACTTTCTGTAATCTATTTCTTTCATCGATTTTAATATGTTTATCCATTTATATCAAATCAAGCAACTCTTCCCTTTGATCATTTTTCTTTTAAACTAAGAGCACATTCTTTGCTCTGTTCCCTGTGGGCATTCTACAGAAAGTTCCAGAACATCTTCCTGTGACATAGTCTCTTCATTTGTATCCTGTGTCATCTTTTGTTCCTTCATATAAGAACTCATTGGCTTATCACTCCACAACATTGACTGAGTCAGAGATGGCACTGTTTCCAGCTCCTTCCCTTGCTGTGCAACTCCAACTGAACTTTTGTACTAGTTTCCTACTGAAGGCTCCAGAGCATCTTCAAGTGTCAAGTGATCAGGTGCTTCCCCTTCCACCTGTTTCTCCTTAGTTTAGGGACTCACTGTTATATCATGCTGTGACATTACCAGAGTTGGATTTTCTACACTAAATCCTTCACATTTCAGGTCGTCCATAACTTCAGTTTTTATTTTTTTTACTTCTTCATTACTAATCCTTTTATCTACTTCCCCCTTTGTTTTCTTATTTTTTGTATTGTGAAATATTCCATATATGGATGCTTTTGCCTGTAGCTCTCTTCAAATATCTTCAGAGCTGCTTTTTTGTATTGATTAGTTTTGCCTTCTGCTTTGCATAAACATTGCACCATATTAAATCACATTTTCTTTCGTACGGCCCTATTTCTTCTTCAGATGTCTCCTGCTCCACCTGTTTCTTCTTAATTTGGGGATTCATTGTTGCATCATGTTGTGATATTTATGCATGTATGTATTTATTTATTTATTTTATTTTACATTTGGTTACAGGGAAAATCTGACTGGACATAAGTCCTTTTTCAGGTTAGGCCCAGGGAGAAAAGCTCACATATACATTAATAAAGTCCATTTACACAGTTACAGAAATATCACTTTATACAACTTACATCAAATAAAACTAGGATGACAGCAGAAAAAAACACTATACAAATTGCATCAAATAAAACTAGGATGAGAAACACCTTCATCTGTCTATTGGCTGAGAGTAGGATTGAAAAACAGTACATTATACAGGTGTGAAGATGAAGCACCTTAAGTTGTGCAATAGAATAATATTCAGTGTGATATAGTATTATAATAGTATAAAGTATATACCAAGTGTCTAAGCTTAGAAGGGACAGTAGCTATAGAGGAAGAGAGAGGTATGAGGATCCTGGCAGATCGATTCAGTGCAAACATCACCCCCCCTCACCCCCTAAAGGGCCCATCTCAGTACTGAAAGATTGTCAAATTCCGGTAATAACGGCCACACAGGTAAAAACGCACTCTCAAAAGCTAAGAATACAGCATCCATGGGACCAGAAGACATCCCAGGCTGTGTGCTACATGAACTACAAAATGAACTGGCACCTCACCTAAGTGTCATGTTTAATCATAGGCTCACCTCAGGCTACGTGCCCACTGAGTGGTGCACAGCTACAGTTATCCCACTCCACAAGGGGGGATCCACCTTGGATCCCAGGAACTACCGCCACATCAGTCTGATGAGCCTGATCTGCAAGGCTATGGAATGTATTATCATGAAACTTATAAACAAATACATTGGCAACCTTCAAACACTGGACCCCACTCAATTTGGGTTTGTGAAGGGCTGATCTTGTCTCCTGAACCTGATTGACTTCTTTGAATCTGTCTCCAGAGCTGTGGATAAGGGTAAGGTGATCCAGACAGCCTATCTGGACCTCACCACGGCCTTTGACACCATCCCCCACTCTGGAATCATAGATAAACCTAATAAGTTGGGCATTAATCCCTACATCACTCGATGGGTTGCCAACTGGCTTACTGACAGAACCCACATTGTAAAAGTAGCCGATTCCAAATCCATCTCCAGACAAGTGACAAGTGGAGTACCTCAGGGTACATTCCTGGGACCGCTCTTGCTTGGCATCTACTTCTCTGAAGTACAGGCCAACACTAAGGGAATCTGGCTAACAAAGTTTGCAGATGACTGTAAACTGGGAGCCATTATTGAATCCCCAAATGATGAGGATATTCTACAAAAGGGTCTTACAGAAACAGATGCTTGGTGCAAGAGCCATGGGCTCAAGCTCAATGCCAAGAAATGTATAGTTATCCCCTTTGGGAAAAAATATGTACCCTTGAATTACCACATAGGTGGCAGTACACTAAACCCAAAAGCGTGATAAGAGACTTAGGGATACAGGTGGACAGTGGTCTCACATTCGATAACCACATTGCCACAACAGTCAGAAAATCCTTCTATCTGGCACACCTCATCACTAAGGGCTTTTCATCCAGAAAAAAGGAGGTCATTGTCCTACTGTACTCATCCCTCATTAGACCCATTATAGAATACAACACCCTGTTTGGTATGTACCTCTCAAGACATCTGCAACAACTGGAGAGGCCGCAGAAATACCTAACTGAAAGAATCACAGGTCTAAAGCAGATGTCCTATGCTGTCCATCTAAAAACAACTCCACCTATACTCTGTCACATATCGTCTATTTAGATGTAATCTCTGCTTAACATACAAGGCCATGTCAAACTCAGAGCTGTTGGACATGCTACACTTAAAGAAATCCCAATCCCTCAGAGACACACGCTCCAAGGATCTAAACCCTGTCAGCACAATGAACAAAACATGTTGGAGGGATAGTTTCCTGACCCAGAGACTCCCCAGACTCTGGAATAGACTGCCCATACATGTCAAGCAGAGCCCCTCTTTGGCCCTCTTCAAAAGGAACCTTGATGATTGGATGGAAGATAGGAAATTCACCCCAGGGATCACGTCAGTCACCCTGCTAGACAGGGGTCCAGGGAAGTAAATACTGTGGGAAGAAACAGCCAGGGAATTGTTATGGCTTGGCTTGTGTAGGCCCTAGAGCCGATAGCCTAGTACCAACCTATGAATCTATGAACCTATGAATGAGACTTACAAGACAGGGAGAAGTCCACTGACTGACAATACATAGGAGAGTTTTCTTTGGGTAAACGAGAAGGAAGATGGAGTTAGACTAGCCTGGGGAGTCACAGTTCCAGATCCAGTTAGCTTGCAGGTGTGTTTCTAGAGCTTTCTTAAACTGGGCAAGGACAATGTGGCTGATATACTGGGGACAAAGTGTTCCATTTTTGGCTATAAAATTTGAATAGAGATTGGCTCCTGTGGAGTTGTTGGCTTTAGTAACTTGAAGGAGGGGTTTATTGTTACAGCATAGGACCCTGGTACTGGAGGAAGGAGATATTAGGTTTTGCAATGCAGGGGTTTTATCAGGGTAGTAGAGAATCTTATGTGTTAGTATAAGCTGGTTATAAAGAAGAAGCTGGGGAAGTTCAAGTCAGCGGAGGTGTTTAAGGGCTGAGCAGTGGTGTGCTTCATGTGGGCTATTGGTGGCGAACCTTGCACTTTTGTTATAGCAGGCATCATGTTTAGATAAGTGAGATTTTCTAAGATTGGTAAGAATAGGGAAGGCATAAAGAAGTGTGGAGATGAGATGTGTTTGTACAGTTTTGGCCCTGGTGATGTTTGTAAGGAATTGATTATTTCTGAATAGCTTTATGCTGACTGAAATGTGAGTGTCAAATTTCATGTTGCAGTATATTTCAGCTCCTAGAAGTTTGGTGTGAGTAATTGGAGAGATAGTTGTCTTATTGTTAGACATGATAGAACATGTGGGTATAGGAGTGCAGTGATTACTAGGGTGGAATATGAGAAGTTTGGTTTTGTTGGGGTTTAGTATTAGCAGAGAGTTGGTAAGCCATTCTTCTACAGAAAGGAAGGAGGCCAGTGTTTGTAAGTGGAGTTATTGAAGGGAAGGAGAGACAGATTAGTGTAGAGTCATCGGCATATTGGATGACTGAGGCATGCAGAGTAGAAGTATGGAGGTTGTTAGTGAAGACAGAGACAAGTAAAGGACTAAGGACAGAGCCTTGAGGAACACCCAATGTGACTGGTAACAGAGGAGACGGTTCTTGCTTCCACTGTACCTCTTGTTGCCTACCAGATAAGTAACTTTGAAACCACGCAGTGGTGGGTTTGCTAAGGTTCAGTTCTGAGAGAGATTTAAGGAGTCTGCTGTGGCTAACCATATCAAATGCCTTAGAGAGGTCTAGAAAGACAGCAGAGACATAGTTACCATTGTTTCAGTGGTTGTTTACTGTATGACAGAATCACATGAGGGCTGTTGTAGTGCTGTGATAGGGCCTGAAGCTGTGTTGAGTGTTTGTGAGGAAGTTGAGGGTGTTGAGGTAATTCAAGATTTGTGTGTGTATACACCTCTCCAGTATTTTGGAAAGAAGTGATAGTATTGCTATTGGCCGATAGTTGGATAACTCTTTTGAGTTACCCCCTTTCTGGAGTGGGATGATGTAAGACATTTTCCAGATCTCAGTGACTAGATTTTTGGATATCAAATGGTTGACAAGAATTGATACAGGGTGTGCAATGGCATCAGCAGCTATTTTCAGAAATTCATCTGGGACCTTATCAGCGGCTAAGGTGGTAGGCTTAAGTCTCATAAGAAGCTTCTTAACTGAGTCAGTAGAGAAAGGATGTGAAGTAAAGCCGTTGTTGTTAATATGGTAACTGGATGGTAGGTTGGAAGACAGCTTTGAGAGTTAGCTAGTGCAAGAATGGCTTCAGTGAATAATTTGTTGAAATGGGTGGCACCACTGAGTGTGATATTAATTATGGTCGGAGGAGGAATAACCGATTTTCCAGGAAGGAGAATGTTATTAATGGCTGACCAGACATTTGGGTTTTTTGCGCAATTCTAGATATGCTTGTTTGTTCTGTGGGATCCTGATTTGTGCCAGTGGGCCCAGGTTTTATCTCTGGATTTCATCAGAGATCTAGTCTCTTTGCACAAACAGGGAGAGTAGTTGGATTTGACCCTGATCTTTCTTGGAGAGGCTTAGGAGTTTAAGATGTCTAAGAGGGTAGAGTTGAAGTATTGAACTGCTTCACTAAGGTTAACGTTCTTGAGAGGAGTCCAGTTACATCCTTTTAGTGCATTAATAAAGCTAGATGGATTGAAGTTTTTCTTGTTTCTTATTATCGGGTAAGTAGTGGGCTTTTCCTGATCTGTGTGATGTCTTATTATATATCTAGGTAAATAAATGGTCACTCATGCTGTCAGGGAGGCAGCTTGATTGAAGGATAAGAATTGGTTTGTTTGTCACAATCCAGTCAAGTATTGACTGTTTCTCGGAGAATGTGTCAATTCTAGTGTGAGAGTAATTGAGGTGAAAAAAATCCCTGGAGGTTGGTGAAGTTTGTGTGAGAACTGGAGTCACAGGCTGACCAGGTAATGTTGAAGTCCCCCAAAGGCAATGTTGAAGTCCCCCAAGATGATGGTTTCCTGCTGGAGGAACTCAGAGGCCCAGTCAAGGAGGGTCTCCAGGATGGGTATGCTGTTGCTGGGAGGTATGTAGCAACCAATTATATTAACACATTTTCTGGGGTTAAGTTTTAATTTTGCAAGTATAATTTTTGCACTACCTAAGATAGGTGTGTGTATATGCAAGTTTTCCACAATTAGTTGTTTTTTAAATAATGAAACTACACCACCTCCTTTTTTTGATGTACAGTCATTACATGTTATGTTATAGCCTGGTGCTAGAATTTCATTATTGGAGATGATGGGTTTCAGCCAAGTTACAGTTAATAATACTAAGCCTGGGGAATATAGGGAAAGATTGGCATGAAGGCCTTGGACTTTATTGCTAATACTTCTGACATTCATATTTAGAATGAGTGGGTCATTAGCTTTTCTGGGAACCAAACAAGAAAAACTGATGGAGGTCCAAGGAGCACACAGGTCCAGTATAAACCACAGAGCTAGTAGTAACCACCAAAGATTTATAGAGCAAATAACAGCAGTCAAGCACTTTTGTCTTACATCAAGACTTCATCAGAACTGCAGTAATCACATAAACCACACAGTATAAAGGAACACCCTGTAGTCATGTGGTTAAAACCGAACAATACAAATAATGCTTAAAAAAGTAATTAATTAATTAAAAACTTGAAAATGTAATTACAGTTTGAAACAGTGTGTATAAGTGAAAAAACAGTGCCAAACATGTTACAACAATGTATATGCAGCAAATTATAAAGCTGACTGATGAATTACCCCTCCATACTTTTCAATTTTAGGATCATCACAATTGGCCAAAAAATACGCACTGTGTCCACTACATCATGATTAAATGGCCTATTTGGATGTATTGGTAACCAAGGATTATTCGAGAAATTGTTTTGGTTCCAACATCTTTTGTAAAAAAACTTTTTCCAACACTTACCTCCATTTCAATATTTGTTTTTCTTGTTTGGTTCCTGGTTTCCCTTGCTGGGTGAGCTTTTCTTTGAAGATGGATTGTGTTATGAGATACATTACAGTTAGTTAAGTGGATATTGTTATCACATGCTCCGGGATTAGGATGTATGTCTCCACTGAGAGATAGTCTGGCTGCAATGTCTACTTTGGTTCTTATGATGTTAGTTATGTGCTTAGCATGTTTTATAGATAGTTTATTGGTAAGGTGGGAGGGTAAGATAAGTTTAAGAGTATGAGGATAGATGTGACTGTGTAGGATAAGTAGGGGGATGTAGGGGTGAGAGGTGCTATTTTTGTCATGTGAACAGTACAGGTGACATGATGGGGTAGTATGTTGAGCAGTTTGCTATGATATGAAGTAATATGTGCAATTGATACCAGGATTGTTAGTACTATTGGCTGTGTAATGTATTATTTTATAGGTAGGGCAAGTTAAGTAATGGAGTAGATGTAGTTATTGTTTGAGCATTATTTAATCCAGTTTAGGCTTTGGCAGGGGTGCAATGTGTGGTAATATTGATTGTAATGGCAGAAATTGAAAGTGTGGCTACTGGTTTTGTCAGTGTTAGTTTAATTTCCAGGTAGAAAGGGTGGGACTGAATGCAAGAAGAGCTAGTATGGGAGTGGAGTAGTGATGTAGTGACAATGTTGTGATGTGATTGGATGAATGTGTGTTAGAGGAGTGGCTTAAAAAGTATAAATGTGATGAAAGATGGGGTGGGTGGGAATGGGGCTAGGGTAGGTGAGAGGAGTGAGCTCGAGTGTAGCGAGAGCAAATGGAGTGGGGCTACACCCAGTAGGGAAAACAGCTCACAAAAGAGAGAAGAAAAAACAATCAGGAATTCCCAAGGTAAGGCAAATTAAATGTAGTCCTACACCAAGGAGCAAGTTTAGTTTGTAAGCCTGTAAAGATAATAGAGATGGAGAATACTCAGTGTAAGCTAAAGCTTAACCTGTGTTAGACTGTCTCCTTTTCTTTGTAGGTATTTTATAACTTCAGCTTATATTTGTTAAACTGCTTTAATAATCTTCTGTTCTAAATTTCCCTTTGTGATCTTATATTTTGTATTGTGAAGTATTACACATCTGTGTGTCTTCACCTGTATTTCTCTTCAAATATTTTTGGAGCTACTTTTATGTATTGATAAGATTGCCTTTCTCCTTTGCATAAATATTGAACCATATCAGCTCTCTTTTTATTTCTCAGGTCCATTGTTTCTTTTTTATACCTTGTAAAAATCTATAGGTTTTGTTCTCTGTATTTTCACACTTCCTCTGTCACTTCTTTTTCCAAGCAGGCCAAAGTTACTTTGTCTGTATAATCTTTTTCAAAGTCCAGTGGCATTAATAAATACAAATTTATATTTGAAGCTTTTGATAGCTTTTCTTGTGCAAGTTCTGATGTCCCTTCTCTGGGCTAGTAATCAAGGAGTCTCAATCCTCACCACTGACACTGATGGGGGAAATTCACTTAGAATAAAAATGGATAAACACAGTATTTTCAGATGCAGCTCTCTGCACCAAGAACAATTTTCCTTAAGATCACACAGGGAGCACACTCAGTCTTGTGGCTGGGTCTTCCTCTCCAGCCCCAAATAAGACTCCATCTTTCTGTCTGCAGAAAGCAGTGCTCTGTGTCCCTGTACCAAGTACCTGACACACACACACACCCTTTGAGATCTGATTTTCACACACACACACACACACACCTGGGAAAGGATGGCACAAATTTACCAGCTATGCCCTTTCTGCCCATTCAGGCCTGTGAGATAAAATCTTTATGGCCTAAACCAAGTAATTTAATTCCAACTTATTTTTCTTAAGGTAAGCTGGGTGAGGCTTAACCCCTTCCCTTCCAGCATCCTGTATTAACATATATACATTTCCTCAGTAAGATACTTATATAACAGTACGGTCTTATATAAGTGCATATATATTTTCTGTCCAGCAGGACCCACTGTTGATACATTTTTAACACAAGCAGCTTTAAAAATACATTTTTAACACAAGCATCTGTACAATCAGTTTAGTATACATGACATATAATTCTTTACAAAATGCCAGCTAGCTATGCTGTCATTACCTCCCATCATCAAATCTCTCTCCCCTTTGAATACTCAAGCTAGTGTTTACAGTGATCCTGGAGAAACATTGCTTGAGAGGAATAAGCCTGTCTGGGAATACATTAACCCATACTCTGTCTTGACAGCCCATCTGCACTGGCATTGCTGACCCCACTATGGTGCTGCACTGTCATATCTTATGCATGCAATCATAGGCTCCACCTTAATAACTTGGCATTTTGTTAGCTGGCTCGATGTAGCCATGTTAGGAGATTGTGGTCTGTAACTACAATGAATTTCCTTCCATACAGATAGGGTTGAAGTTTCTACAGTGCCCATACTATGGCTAGACATTTTTTTTCTACAGCTGCATAGCATTCCTCCCTGGGTTGGAATCTATGGCTGAGATATACAACTGGGTGCTTTTCTCCCTCTGTGGAAACCTGGCAAAGTACAGCCCCCAACCCATGGTTCGAAGCATCCACCTGCACAACAAATTAATATAATCTGGACTGGCTAGCACAAGGGATCCTCCCAAGACTCCTTTAAGCTTTTGGAATGTCTGCTCATAGACTGGGGTCCACACTACCTTATCTGGCCTGTTTTTCCCTCATCAGGTGTGTGAGGGGAGCAGCTATTGTACTATAACTGGGAATGAACTTTCTGCAGTACCCCACTGTCCTAAGAATGCCCTCACCTACTTTGTGGTAACAGGGACAGACCATGCCTGAATAGCTTCCACATTGGCACTTTCTGGCCTGATCTTACCACTCTCCACTCTGTCCCAGGTAGGAGACCTCTGCAGTCTGCCCAGGATCTCCCTGACATGCTGCAGGTGCTCTTGCCAGGAATGGCTGTAGATAGCAATATTGTCCAGTAAGCAAGGGCATAATCACCTGCTCCTGCTACGATACAATCTACCAACCTCTGGAAGATTGCTGGGGCATTTTTCATCCCAAAGAGCATCTTCCTAAACTCATACAATCTGAAAGGAGCCACAAAGGCTGACCTCTCTCTAGAGGTGGGAGTCAGGGGTACCTGCCAGTAGCCCTTGGTCAGATCAATAGTGTTCAGATACTTAGCCCCACACAGCTGCTCTAAAACTTCATCTGTCCTAGGCATGGGGTAAGCATCTGACTCTGTGTGACTATTTAGTTTTCTGTAGTCTGCACACAACTTGGTGCTGCCATCTTTCTTTGACCCCAGCACAATGGGGAAGCCCAGGGACTGCTGGACTCCTGCATTACCCCCATTTCCAACATTTCCTGTATCTCCTACCACAAACTCTGTCTGACTCACTCAGGCACCCTGTAAGAGGCCAGCTTGATAGGCCTTTGCAGTTCTGTATACACTTGGTGATGCACCAGGTGGGTGTACCCAGATTTCCCAGTGAACACACCTCAAGACTCCTGTAACACTGCTTGGATTTCTCAAACCTGGGTAGGGGATAGCTTTTGGGACATTGCTAGTCCTTCCACTGAGGTGTCAGTCCAAGCATCACTGAGAACATCAGTCATGAGATCCCCTTCAGACTCCTCTTGCCATCCACTGCAAATACTCAGCGCAAGGGCCTCCCTGTCATGGTAAGGCTTCATCATGTTAACATGGTACAATTTGTGTCTCTGCCTCCTGCCTAGCAAGTTTACCATGTAGTATCACGGAAGACAAATACAAACTAGGAAACTGCACAACCGGCTGAAGACTGCATCTCAACCACCAAATAAGACATCACAGTATAAAAAATGGAAAAAGGTTTATTTAAATGAAGTGCTTTTCATCCCACACAATTGTGGGACTTCTTCAGATAAAATCAACTTACAATCCTCTGCAATAAATATCTTGCACTCGTAATCACAGGTGCACAACTAGCCATGCTGATAAGCTAATCGACAGCATCAATTATATGCAGTCGTACTAGAAGGTAGTAGAAATAAAAGTAAAAAAAAAAAAAAAATATATATATATATATATATATATATATATGTATATATATATATATATATATTGTGCAGTCACCTATACATACATGCATCAATTTCTACAAAATAAACTGAAACCTAAAATACTGTGTGTAAATTCGGTAGTTATTTTTCCAAGTTTTAAAACATTAAAACATTTATATAAATATATGTATATAAAGTACTAGTGCATCAAACACACGTTAGTGTATGCGTATGTATGCTGATATTTTGTGATCGTCTATACATACATATATCAATTTTAAAATAACATGAGACCTAAAGTGCTGTGTGTGTAACTAAATAGCCATTTTAAAAATTAAAAAATTAAAAAAATTAAAAACATTGAAACAGTTCATATGGGTATGTACACAGTACTAGTTGTATGAAATAAGTATGTATTAAATAAGTATTAATGAGTGTATATATACATATATGTATATATATATATATATATATATATATATATACATATATGTATATATACTTAATATAAACTTATGTATGTGTCTCCTGGTGAAACAATTTACCTAGTTAAACTCTTCAACTTCAAAATACATTTAATACATTTAATGGAACATATTTCGTTTAACCCTGAATATGAACATGCATTAGTACATAACTGCCAATAAAGTTCTAAAATTTCCAGGAGCATGGAGTCAGGGCCCCCCCCCCTCCCATCTGAGTGGATACAGTCTACTGCTCTAAATAAGAATTTGTGGTTGGGGTTTTCTAACGTATGTTTGGCTAAGGCATTCTCCAATTTATCTTTCCTAATTTTGTACAAATGTTTGTAGACCCGCTCACGTAACTTCCTGTCTGTCTTCCCAAAATAAAATGCTTCACATTGTTGGCACTGTGCTAAGTAAATAACACCTACTGACTGAAAATTTAATTTGTATTTCACCTTGTAAGCATTGTTCCTAATACTTACCCAATGCTGAATGGTGTGATAAACTTCAACCATGGTATAGTGTCATCATTGTTCCGATTCTGGGTTACGCGGTGTGATACACCTCCAAGAATCGGTTGGTATATCCCTAAGTCTCTTTTCTCTGTCACTTCTTTAACAAGACAACTTATTGATAACTGACAGTGAAGTTATTTCATTAATTATTCAAAAAAACTGGCACCTGATATACAATGATAATGACTTGAGGGGAAAACTACCGGATACACCAAAGATAGTGTGGAGAAGGGGTAAAAATTTAAAACAAATCATTGAAAGCTAGGTCCAAGGAATTCCATGGAGGAAGGGTATGTTCCAATGCAATATGTGTAACTCTTGTCCCCATATGGCTACAGGGGAAACTTTTTGTATTAGGAACAATTCTTACAAGGTGAAATACAAATTCAATTGTCAGTCAAAAGGTGTTATTTACTTAGCGCAGTGCCAACAATGTGTAGCATTTTATTTTGGAAAGACAGACAGAAAGTTACGTGAGCGGGTCTACGAACATTTGTACAAAATTAGGAAAGGTAAACTGGAGAATGCCTTAGCCAAACATACGTTAGAAAACCCCAACCACAAATTCTTATTTAGAGCAGTAGACTGTATTCACTCAGATGGGAGGGTGGGTGCTGACTCCGTATGCCTGTACGTTTTAGAACTTTATTGGCAGTTACGTATTAATGCATGTTCATATCCAAGGTTAAATGAAATATGTTCCATTAAATGTATTTTGAAGTTGAAGAGTTTAACTAGGTAAATTGTTTTACCAGGAGACACATACATAAGTTTATAATAAGTATACGTACTAATATATATATATATATATATATATATATATATATATATATATATATATATATATATATATATACTCATTAATACTTATTTAATACATATTGATTTAATACAGCTAGTACTGTGTACCTACCCATATGAACTGTTTCAATGCTTTTAATTTTTTAATATTTTAATTTTTAAAATGACTTTAGTTACACACACAGCACTTTAGGTCTCATGTTATTTTAAAATTGATTTATGTATGTATAGACGATCACACAACATCAGCATACATAACCATACACTAACATCTATTTGATGCAACTAGTACTTTATATACATATATTTATATAAATGTTTTAATGTTTTAAAACTTGTAAAAAATGACTACCTAATTTACACACAGTATTTTAGGTTTCAATTTATTTTGTAGAAATTGATGCATGTATGTATAGATGACCGCACAATATATATATATATATATATATATATATATATATATATATATATATATATATATATATATATATATATATTTTTTTACTTTTATTTCTACTACCTTCTAGTATGACTGCATATAATTGATGCTGTCAATTAGTCTATTAGCATGGCTAGTTGTGCACCCGTGATTACGAGTGCAAGATATTTATTGCAGTGGTCTGTAAGCTAATTTTATCTGAAGAAGTTCCACAATTGTGTGAGATGAGAAGCGCTTCATTTAAATAAACCTTTTTCCATTTTTTATACTGTAACAACGTCTTATTTGATGGTCGAGATGCAGTCTTCAGCCAGTTGTGCAGTTTCCAAGTTTACCATGTAGTTATCACTGACCTTCCTTAGTACTTCAAAAGGTCCCTGCCAAGCTACCTGCAGCTGATTGTGTCTGACAGGAATGAGCACTATAACCTGCTGTCCCACAGCATACTCTTAGGCCCAAGCATTCCTGTCATATCAGACCTTTTTCTGCTGTTGGACTCCTGCCAAGTTCTCCTGGGCCAAGCCCATGAGCTTCCTAAGCCTTGTCATAAAGTTTAGGACATATGGCACAACAGACTCCTAGTGGGATTCACACTCACCCTCCCGCTCATCACAAATTAAATCTAAAGCCCCCCTCACCCTATGTCCATACAGCAACTCAAAATCTGAAAACCTGTGGATTCCTGGGGTGCCTCTCTGTATGCAAACAGCAGAAGGGGCAAATATTATTCTCTTGGTCTGCAAATGCCAGTAGCATGGTCTTTAGTGTAGAGTTTAACCTCTTCACAAGACCATTAGTCTGGGGGGTGGTAGGGGTGATCTTTATGTGTTTCATCCCAAAGCACTTCCACAGACAAGTCAGCTGGTCTGACATGAAATTGGCACTTTTGTCCCTACCCTGCTGAAAATCTCTAACAAAGCATTTGCTACCTTCTCTGTCTCAGTGGAGGATAGAGCCACTGCCTCAGGGTATCTAGTAGCATAATCTACTACCACCAGGATATACTGCTTCCCTGTGGAACTTGTGGTACTCAGAGGCCCCACAATATCCATACTTACCATCTGAAATGGCTCCTCAATCACAGGCAGAGACATCTAAGGAGCCTTGACGTTGTCTCCTGCCTTGTCTACCTTTTGGCACTGCTCACAGGTCCTGCAGTACCCTGTTACATCCCTGGAAATCTCAGGCCAATAAAAGTTCTGCATAATGCATCTCTTGGTATGCTTTATGGCCATATGACTTGCAAAAGGAATGCGATGGGCTATGGCTAGAAGTGCCAGACTGTAGGCTCTAGGCACTACCAACTGTTATTACCTCACCGTCTAGCGCTCCTTCAGGGGTCCACTCTATATACACTAACCCTTTGTTCCAGTATACAGACTCCACTTTTCCTTGAGAATCAGGTGCCTCCTTAGCTACCTTCCCCAAGCCTTGTAATGCAGGGTCCGAGAGCTGAACCTTTCTCAACTCTACCTTTATGACCCTTCCCAGCTCCCCTTCCACAGGGAGTCTGGTATCTTCTGACAGCAGTGCCTCACTGTCAGCCTGGGTACTAAAACTCACCTCTGCCCTTGCAGTCACTCTGTCTAAGGGAACATTAGTACCCAGCAGCAGCTGTGGCTCACCTTTAGGCTCACTGTTACAGTGTAGCTCCCTCCCTGCAATAACTACCTCAGCAGCCTGGATTCAGGTGTGGGGTATGTCTGGGTTTCCCGCAGGCTACCAGACCCACATGCCTGTCTTAAAGCCTGACTGCATATAACTGAATGAACACAAGATACTGCATTATCAAAATCATTCTCTGTTAAGACTTCTGCAGAGATATCCTCAAACACACCTACTTGTTTGTTTCCTGTTCCACTCTCCCAGTCAAAGGGAACCCTGGCCAAAGGTATTTGGAATGGGGTCGCACCAAAATCTTTGACTGGAGTAGAGTGCCCAGGCAAGTACTGCTCCTCTTTAACCACTGCAGGCTTCACAATGGTTATGTCAGACGCTGTCCCTCTCTTAGCAGTGGTCTGTTTTCCACCCACTAATATAAGATACAAACTCCGGTATTAGGTTGGTACCCCTGTTGTCTGCAGCCAACTTACCACTGGCATACTGTTATTCCAACATGCTGAGTCTCCTACAGATACAGAAAAACAATAGTTTTAGCTAAACTCACTATGTTCCAAACTCACTGAAGAATTACAATTCCCTGGTTACTTACTAATGCAAGACAAGATGAAATGGGTGAGTGTCTTGTCAGTTCCAAAACAGAGTGCTGAGTGTCACTATGACATCTGTCTCTCATATCTAAAATAATTTCAGTGCTGGCTATAGAATGACATTACATCTGGTCACCTGATTCCGTGGTTCCCACAGTACCCCCCTGACTAGAAGCTGGGCTAGGATGTAGCTCAGATGTGCTACAGTACACACCTAGGGCTTTGCTAAGGTATCTAAAGAATGTAAAACAATTCTAATACTTTCATCCTTTTTGCATAGACTAACCAGTCATTATTTGTCATCCCAGCATGGCAATTAGTTCACCACTAAGGACAATAGGAGCAGGACCCCAGCCATTGCATCTCTGCTGCTTTCAGGCCTGTGAGATAAAATCTTTATGGCCTAAATAAAGTCATTTAATTTCAAACTATTGTTCTTAAAGTAAGCTGGGCTGAGATTAACCTCTTCCCTTCCAGCATCCTCTAACAAATATACATTTTCTCAGTTACAACAGTACAGTCTTATATAAATGCACATTTCTTTTCTCTCCAGCAGGGCCCACTGTTGATACATTATTACCACAGATAAAACCTAAACAGCTAGTAGGAAAATCAAGGAGATTTTTAATAAAACTGCTAAAAACAAGTTCAAAACATAAAAATAACTAAGTATCTAGTAAATATTTTCATCTCTTGCTTGAGACCTCTTCAGACTGAATACAATCAAAGCTACAAACTCTTTATATAACACATATAATCACATGACTCAATTAACTATTATCTCAATTCTTTAACCTTTGGTTTTTCAAATAGGTTATAACATTTTTTCTATAATTTAACCCAGGTGGATAACAAACATTCAGCCTCCCTTGCCATTGATACTCTTTCCACCACAATTCTTCTTCAGCATCAAGCTTGCTATAATATCTAGAAGCATGGTCAAACACAATGCATTTAAAGTCCACTTTAGATTTATTTGAACTATAGTGCTTGCTTAAAGCATTTTTGTCATTCCCAACTATAGGATATAGCCCAGGATTCATTAAGCTCCATGCAGAAATAATGCTATTCCTACATGGAGCAGATCATAGCCATGTAGACCAGCAGTGCACATTGCATATTGATGAAGGTGTGCTGCTGTTTGCTCTACACGGACAAGATCCATGTACGACTGCAGGGGGCATATCTGTGCAGTGCCATACAGCACTTTCTAAGCTGTACTGGCATAATATTAGAGCATAGCTCTAATGTTATGCCAGTATTTCAGTGTCCATGGACACTGAAATGTAAAATAATTCATTTCAGTGTCCACCGACACTGAAATAAAACCGACAAACAGTCAATGTTATAAAGTCATGTTACATCGAAAACTGTTAGTCTATCAACTTTCTAAGTTTGTAAGAGCAATACACAGATAATGGTGCAGCAAGCAATGTGCAACCCCCCACAGTAAATAAAAATAAAACACATATGTAATTCTTTTTTTTCCTGTTCGCAATAAAGTTTAAGTGTAACTGAGTGGGAGTGCGTATCGCGCAGCCTAGCTTACACATCCCAATGAGCTAAATAGAAATATACGGCCAAAACAGTGTAAAGTGAAATAGCGTAGTGGTTAGAGCATTTGTTTAATAAACAGGCATTTGTGGTTCGAGTCCCCATTCAGGCCATTCATTTTTATCTGTTAAAAAAGCACAAAAATATATTTTATCAGTAGGTAGTGAATAATATATATATTTGTTAACCAGGGTAGTGTAGCAGGACCAAATGTGAGGTATCAGTGTACTACAGATGCAAAAGCCCCATATAAACACAAGTGTCCCATACAGCATATGCACAAATGAATGTATTCTAATTAAAGCACATAGGGGGATGTAATGGAAGGTAAACATACATACCATAATATGTTATTTATGAGGAATCAACCCAACAATGTTAATAGGCTGTAAAAGGAAAGCTGTACAATGCTAATTTGTGCTCAGCTATGCTTAGCCAGAATAAGCATTGTTTATACGTAAATTCTAAGCAAGAACTAGCATAGCTAAGCGGATTTGCGCTCTGGTAAGCAGTGCTTAGCATCTACCCCTCTAAGCAGTGCTCAAACCAGCTAAATGGGCTTGCCCAATGCTTAGCTTAGCTTAGCATATTCAAAACCATCCAATCCCAACAAAGGGTGGGAAATTGGCTCTATTTAAGCCACGCAGGTGGGAATATAGCTCATAACTGGTTGTAGCTCCCCACTGTAGGCAGTATGTCTGGTGCTGGAGAAGGTATGCACTTTCAGGTGCAGCTCTGAGGCATATAGGAGTCCAAGGTCATGGTAGGACTCCTTGTTAAAAACCATGATGTGAGACTGCTGCAGAACCAGTACCAGAGCTCCCAATACAAAGCTGAGACCTGGGAAAGACTCACCCTTGATCTCACTAGTGCCACTGGCATCCCTCGGACTGGTGAGTAGGTCTGGCACCACTATGCCAACTTGAAGTGGAGGAAGAGGGAGCTCTTGGACCAGTGCATCCAAGAAGCATGGCAGAGGGGTGATGTCCCAGGCATGTGTAAATATTCATATCAATAACTGTTTACTAAAGTCCAGCCTGTGTATGTGATGGATAGGTATCCATAAATGTTTCTCTATATTCTTTACAGTGCCAGCTGAGCGGGCTGTGAACCAGGAAGCCCATGCAAGCAGGTTGCAAAAGCTGCATCACGAGGCTGGTGAGTAGCAATCTAGCTTGTAGTATTCATACCAAATAAATATAAATGAGTAGTCACCTGGCAGTATTAAAAATGGGTATGCTTTGTACTGAATAAACCAGATATTATTACAATAATAGTCTTATGTAGGTTATATATAAATAAAACTGTAACTGCCTGTCAATAAAATTCAAAACCCTGGACTGGTTGTGTTTACTCTGGTATTGTATGAATTGCAATGTGTACAGGCTATGCACAGCAACTATAGCTCTAAAAGCATTAAACAATCAAGTCTCATCTGACAAAGTTAGTGCCTTTGTAAGACACAAGATTAACTGATATGAAATGTTTCATGCACCAAGATCTGATATCTGAAGAGTAATGTTGTGCTAATCACTGTTTTCCACAATGTGCTATGTCAAAAGGTATGTATAGGAATGTATGTATAAGAATGTTGTAATTTCAAGGTCAGATTGTACAACCAAGAGAGAATTAGACAAAAAACATTTAAGGAACAGACAGCAGTTTCTCAATAGCTCATTTTTATGAAAAACAAACTTGCATTTTAACAGAAACAACCACGGTTCAAATCCCAGGAGTGGTAGTAAGGTGTATGCATAATTTCAACAATGATTTTGTGAATATGTGTAGAAATATTCAGGTAGTGTTAACAGAAATTCCCTCCACAGGTCTTCCAGGTAAGAGAAGAGGAGAAAACATACTTGATCTCATCATCACGAACATGGGAGCACAATGTTCAACACCGGAAGTATACCCCTCACTGGTGAGATCAGATCACAAACTAATCTCGCTGGAGGTCCTCATCCCACCCCCACCTGAAATAAAAAAGACCACAGTAAAGAACTTCTCGAAAGCCGACTTCACACTTCTAAAGACTAGTGTGGTCTCCTTTAAGGCCCCCGAGCCGGTGGAAAACAGTACTCAAGCCGCTGAATCACTTACAAATGCCTTCTACCAGCACCTGCAGGACTGCATGGATAAGGCAATCCCAAGCAAAACAAAGACTCTTTGTACCAAAGGCAAGCGTCCAGTCTGGTGGACCCCAGCCATAAACAAACTCTACAACAAAAGGAGGAAGCTACTACAAGATAGAGCAAAATCCTTAAAAGGTAAGACACCCTTGATCACTATAAGTAAAAAAACTAAGAGCTGTCATAAAATCATCCAAAGCAAATTTTGAGAGAAAAATAGCTAAAGACTCAAAAGACAATCATAAGGCCTTCTTTAGCTATGTTAGAAACCTGGGAGGAAACTCCCAGATATGCTCAGAACTAGTTCAAAATGATGTGAAGATTACTGATCCTACAGACATTGCCAACATACTGGCTGACAGGTTCAGTGCAAACTTCTCTCCCTCCTCCCCCCCAAAAGGAGAGATATCTATACCAAGCGATTGCAGCCCCCCAAACATCTCCAACGCCCAAGTGAGAACTGCTCTCCAAAGCAAAAAACACAGCATCCATGGGACCTGATGGTGTCCCCGGCTGTGTGCTCCACGAACTCAACGAGGAATTAAACCCACAGCTAGGACAGCTGTTTAATCATAGTCTTACCTCTGGATACGTACCCAGGGAGTGGCACACTGCAACTGTGGTCCCACTTCACAAAGGTGGTGCCTCCACCGACCCTTTAAATTACCTGCCCATTAGCTTGACAAGCCTTATCTGCAAAGCCATGGAGAGGATCATAATGGACCTCATAAATAAAGACATAGGGAATTTGCAGACTTTGGATCCATCCCAGTTTGGCTTTGTCAAAGGCAGATCATGCCTTCTAAACTTGGTTGACTTTTTCGAAACAGTCACCAAAGCCATTGATGAGGGAAAGGCAGTCCATACAGCCTACCTCGATCTGGCGAAGGCCTTCGATACAATACCCCACTCGGGTATCATTGAAAAACTCATCAGCTTAAATGTTAACCCATATATCACAAGATGGGTTGCAAACTGGCTGAGTGACAGAACCCACAGGGTCAGAGTTGCTGGCGCCATGTCAGACTCAAAGCCTGTCACAAGTGGTGTACCACAGGGATCAGTCCTGGGCCCACTCTTGTTTGGCATCTACTTTTCCAAGTACAAGCAAACACAGGAGGGTTATGGCTGACAAAGTTTGCAGATGACTGCAAACTGGGCCATAGTAGAAAACACATCTGACACAGATATCCTTCAGAAGGGTCTCACAGAAACGGATAACTGGTGCCAGAGCCATGGCCTAAAGTTAAATGCCAAAAAATGCATAGTCATACCCTTCGGGAAAAACAAGGTTACCCTAGCTACCAAATAGGTGGCAATCCACTGAGCACAGAAGAAGTTATCAGGGACCTGGGGACCCAGGTTGATAGTAGTCTGTCATTTGACACCCATGTAGCTAAAGTAGTTAGGAAGACCTTCTACATTGCCCACCTTATCATGAAGGGATTCTCATCTAGATCAAGGGAGGTCATAGTCTCCCTATACTCATCACTCATCAGACCAATGATTGAGTACAATGCCCCATTCGGAATGTATCTGACCCGACACTTGCAGCAGCTGGAGAGCCCACAAAGCTTCCTCACCAACAGGGTAAAGGGTCTCAAACATCTGTCCTATGCTGCCCGACTGAAAGAACTCCAGCTCTATTCAGTCGCTTACCGCTTGCTCAGAGGTGACCTTTGCCTAACATACAAGGCCATGTCAAACCCAGATTTGATGAATATGCTTCACCTCAAAAGATCTAGATCCGTCAGAGCCACAAGGCGGAGACTTAAACCTCGACACGGCTATTAATAGGACGTGCTGGAGGGATAGATCCATCACCCAAAGACTCCCTATGCTGTGGAATAAAATCCCGGTATATGTGAGGCAGAGCACCTCGCTGGCCTTGTTCAAGAGAAATCTTGACCAATGGATGGGAGATCGCAGATATACCCCAGGGATTACCTCAGTGTCACTGCTCGACAGAGGCACAGCAAAATAATGGGTATAGTTCCCCATACTAAAGGGGTGGCGTAAGCCACAAAACTATGGGCTAGGCTTGTAAATGCCCTCGGGCAGATAGCCTAGTATGAACCTATGAACCTATGAACCTATGAGAAGATATAAAGTAGCTATAAGAAGGCTGTAATTATACACTGTGTACAAACATACCACTGCCTTACCCAAGCTCATAGGTTGTTGTAATAATACCTGTACAGTAATGATTAGAGCAATGATCATTAAAGCTGTGATCACTGCAAGAATCTACATTTGTTAATTGACATCTCTCTCTACCCCACCTTATCTTCACCAATAATCTGAACACATAAACGAATGGGTATGTTTTCCACCAAACCTACCGTTGGGACATGTGTCGTATTGTTCTTCAAATGTTGAAATGTATTCCAATTAATGTTCCCTGTTCAAATATTATCATTGGTGGCCTGTTGCTATTAATGTAACCTGCATGCCGGTGTAATGCCCACTGTGGTCCCATATATGCATGTGTTCTGTCTGCTATGTAAATGTTCCAAATCTGTTGTTTTAAGTTAATGGGAATACTCGTTCATGCTGTTATAACTAATCCTGGAATGTATTTGCCATTACTAACCAAGATATGTTCTAAAACTGCAACACCATAGCACATCTGGGAAGGCTGATCCCAAAGGATTCACCTATCTCACCTCAACTGGCTATAGCACCAGGCCCCAGCATGTCTGAAACCCACCCTGGGACCTCCTTCTCCACTGGTACTGCACCAGCTTTGTGTGGAACCACCTCAAGGGATGGGGCTCGTCCCCCCCTGGACATGGGCGAGGACAGGATCCTGTCACCCAAAGCCAGGTCCAGGGTCTGGTGCATGGTGAGCTCTGCAGAGAATTGGGAGGTCTGCTATGTCATTTAGAGGGTCAGCCTGCTCCTCCTGCTCAGCCCCCTGCACAGCCACCTTCGTGGCCATGAAGGTACAGTGGAGACTGCCCCTGGGTGGGGACCTCAGTACCACTGTATCCATTTAGGGCCTTGTGGGCTTCCAATTACCAAATATCCCTCCACATTCAAGGAGTTTACCCCCACGTGTCATATACCACCCTTGTATGCTGTCGTGTCTGTCTTGTCTGTCTTACTACCCAACCTACTTTCCCAAATATACCTACTATCCCTCCCCAACATCCCACTCTCCCCTTTAAAAAAAGGGCCATCTGTTTCCAAAAAAAAGTCACCCCATACATAACTGTTCATTTCACATGTGTCCATTGGACACATGTAATCTGATCTATTTGGCTTCACAGCACATTACTGTTGTCCTCACCCCTCTCTCAGGGGTTTGAGTTTCCAAATTTACCTCAAATTCAGTATATATGCACAGCTGTTGCTGTAGAATAAATGAACAGCTGTGGACCTTCCTTACACCCATCCTGCGCATCCCTAGCTATTTTTCATATTGTTTTCACCCTTTATGCCCCCTTTTTCACCAATTTCCTATCACCCCTTTTTTCTTTTCTTTTAAAGAAATTAGAATGGGGGTAAGCAGGAGTAAGTGGTAGTCAGCGGTACTAAGCCTGTTTGCGCAGTGCTAAGTGATGCCTACACTGATTAAAAATGTTTAAGGCTGTCTGTCAGCATAGTTAACCGGACGTTAGCATTGCTTACCACCATGCAAACCTGCCCAAACCCACTTACAACTGCTTAAAAGTACCTTAATCACTCTGTATCCAACAGCCCTTGTTCTTCACAGCAACAAAATAATCAGCCCTTGCAAGTCTTGAACCCAGGACCCTACACACAATAGCCACCATAGCCACAGCAATTTACCACTAAGCCATCTGAGCCATAGCCATGGCTGATGTTTTTTCAAAGATATCATTCAGCAGAGTCATTCAACAGTAGGGAAAATGTTTGTTAACATTAGTCAAGTTTTGTACATATATATATAAATGTATATGAATATGGAGATGCATATATATATATATATATATATATATATATATATATATATATATATATATATAAACATTAATATGGAATATGTGTAGAGATATACATAAAAATATATATATATATATATATATATATATATATATATATATATATATATATATATATATATATATATATATACGTAAATAAATACATACATATAAATATCTCTGTATGTACCTAAAACAATATATATATATATATATATATATATATATATATATATATATATATATATATATATGTGTGTGTGTGTGTGTGTGTGTGTGTGTGTGTGTGTGTGTGTGTGTGTAGTGCAGTCAGACATCAGATCCATACTCTGAACCTCTTACTGCAAAAAATCTGTCCAAAGGTTGTCAAAATGTGGGTCAATGGGCCCAAACTAGCGACTTCTTTTAATTATTGTCCTTATTCCTTTCTCCCCAGCAGCAACTGTTCTGCCTTGCAACAAAACAAGACGTCCTGCCAAGTCTTGAACTCAGAGCCCTACAAATTACAATCAAAGCAATGTATCATTACACTATTTGAGCTCTATAAAATAGTGATGATTTTCCAAACATAACAGTCATTCAACAGTAGGGAAAGGAGTCTGTAGAATCAGTCAGGTTCTCTATATGTACATGTCTATATGTATGGAAATGCATATATGTAGACAAATCTATACGCAATATATATATGTATATATGTATATATATATATATATATATATATATATATATAGAGAGAGAGAGAGAGAGAGAGATACATCTAACTTTATATCTACATATATGCATACACAATTATATACAGATAGGTGGATAAATACATATATATATACATATATATATATATATATATATATATATATATATATATATATATATATATATATATATATATATATATATATGGGTCTATATTACAATGTCAAACTCACAGGAGTCTGAACATTATAATATCGAAACCAAATGTTTGAATTACGAAAATAGCAAAGCCACGGCACAACTCACCCATAAAGAAACTGTAAAATAGGAGGCATGAACTGATACGGAATAAGGTGAAGTCCCAAAACTGGGAAAAAATCCTTATCAGCCTCAATTAAAAGTTGAGATCCCTCATCAAATACTACAACATTAGCTGTAAAAACAGAATTTGAGCACATAGTAAAGACAACCACAAGGTCGCATACAGTTATGTAAAGACTCTCCATGGCAATACCAAGATTTGCTCTGAGCTACTAGAGAATGGTATCTTCTAGACTGAGCCAACAAATATTGCCAATATACTGGCTGACATACTGAGTGCAAACTTTGCCCTTCTCCCCCCAAAAGACCAAGTACACTGCCAGGCACCCAGTATTACTACTGCATGGGTTAAAATACCATTGTCCAAGGCCAAGAATACAGCTTATATTGGACCTGACAATATCCCTGGCTGTGTTCTACATGAACTACAAAATGACCTGACACCTCACCTGTGTGCCCTGTTCAAGCACAGCCTCACCTCAGGCTTTGTCCCTACTGAACTGCACACTGCTAAAGTCATCCCTCTCCACAAATGAGGTGTGACTACGGACCCTGGGAACTACCAACCCAACTGCCTGACAAGTCTGATATGCAAAGCTATGGAATGCATCATCATGCACAGGGATATGGGAATTTGCAGACTCAGGATCCCACACAGTTTACTTTTGTGAAGGGTAAGTCATACCTGCTCAATCAGCCTGGTCAACGTCTTGGAGTCAGTCACCTGAGCTATGGATGAAGGCAAGGTGGCACATGCAGACTACCTTGATCTGGCCAAAGCTTTCAATAACATTCCCCACTCAGGCATCATGCAAAAACTCACTAAGCTAGGCATCAACCCCTATATCACTAGGTGGGTTGCAAAATGGGTCACAGATATGACTCACAGTGTGGAAATAGCTGACTCCAAGTCAGACTGTTGGGCAGTTATAAGCAGAGTCTCACAGGGTTCTGGCCTGGTTCCTCTCATGTTTTGTGTCAACGTCTCTGACGTCCATGCCAACATGAAGGGACTCTGGCTGACAATGTTTGCAGATAATTGCAAGTTGGGAGCTATTATCAACTACCCAAGTGATGTTGGCATCCTACTGAAAGTCCTCACTGAGACCACTTCAGAGCAATGGCCTTAAGCTCAATGTCAGAAAATTTGTTGCGCCTTTGGGGAAAACCCTGCTTCCCATGAATTACCACATCGATAGCAGTCCCCTGAACAAAGAAGGCATTATAAGAGTTCTGGGTGCACAGTTTGACAGCAATGTCTCGTTTGACTACCACATTGTCACTGTGGTCAGAAAATCCTTCTATGTGACACATCTCAGTACTAACACATTAGCATCCATGAAGGAAGAGGTCATTGTCCCCCTGTACTCTTCTTGACAGAGTGACACAGTTTGTTTTAGCATACATATTCTGATGGATGTGAAGTAGGTAAAATAAATCTATGTCCTCATTTTCTGACAACAATCATATCATCACAGTGATTTACCAGAGAAATGAGAATAATCTGTAAAACAGGCCAGAAATATTAGCAATAAACCTGGACATCCTGAAACAATCCAGCCAGTTGACAGATATGCTCAGAACCCTTTACTGCAGGGAATCTGGACCAAGGCTGACAAAGTGGTGTGTGGAAGGCATGAAAATGAGAATGTGTCTGAAGTACAGGCATAAATAAGCTAATACAGTTGTTGTAGTAATGCCCTCCTGTGAGCTCTAACATATATTTAGTGAAATATCACAAGTAATTAAATTAGGGAATATGCTATGGGTAATTATACACGTATTTGCAAATATATCAAGCACTACAGGGATATATAACAGCACTGACAAACAGACACCAATGTGAAAGTGCATACCCACAATCAATATCACCACAGTCACAGTCACATACCGGTAAATCATGTGAACAGTAAAGTATATGGACTGTGTGAACAAATGCATCATTGTTTGCCACTCACACACTAGCCCTCTACATAAGAGTCCCAATTCTCAGTGTAATTTGAATCCTGAACTTGGTACAGGACATGTCTCAGTCTGCCCTTACAAACACATACAGCCAATAGATCAGAAGAAATTGCAGCAGCTTGCACAGTCAGATAAAGAAGAAGCCATAACACTTACATCCACCCCTTCCATACACAGCCCAAATAACATGTACACATGACATGTATATACAGTCATGACAGTCTGTTAACAATGGCCAGACATACACAGGCCTCTCACATGCACAGTTCACCTCAGAATGTACATGCTCCGGACTCAGACCCACAAACTACATCACTGGGATGCTAGAAGGAATGAAGGCAAGAAATAATGATAAATACGTCTGCACCTCATTGACATCTGGACAAAGCCTGACATCATTTGGGGACAGAGGCACAAGAACAGGAGTAGATTGGACATATCACTGTCATACATTGAGACAGATGCAGATGTTACTGGGTTTGTTGTAACATCCTTTATGAGGAATATGACATCAGTAATACCAGTAGAAGTATTTACTGACTGCATTCCCCAGAGTCCATGACTGATTTACCAAAGACACCAACTGTCTGCGGCTCAGACAAAACATAACAGGCAAACATGTGGCCAGTCTGTGGACAGCGTGCCAGTAGAGAGATATGTCAGAGACATATCACTGCTAGTCATGAAGTCACTCACTAAATGCATGTCCATACAGACACTGTCAATCTATCAATCCACCATGTGTATAACGGCGCTGATGACAGAATCTGTTCACAAATCTGGGAATATGTCCCCCATGTTGTTTCGCTGTCTCCACATGTCCTGTCATGTGATGTATTGCCACCGACTATGTGAATCTGTAGCCCACCACCTCTGTAATGTTCCTCACACAGGCAAGGAAAAGGGGTAAGACCCACATTAAGCAATGTCCCATATGTCAGAACTAGCAGCAGTGCCCAGGCCCACAGCACAATATTATGTGTGGGCACCTACATAGTGGTATGGCCACAGCAATACCTGACATCTGCACATCTGTACAGAGGACAGACATAAAGTAAATAGCCAACAGGTTATGCATTACAATGAATGTTTTGAAAGTTAGACGCCTGAAACTGAAAGGTATGCCATTACTACATGACAGCAGTCCTCAATGACATGTCCAAAAAGCATAGTCGTCTACAGTTAATATCATAATATCAGATCAATATCCAATATGAGATACATAAACTTATACAGCTCAAACACCAAGAACAAGATAGTCAGTAATCAGAGTCCCAGTTTCGCATTCATGGGTGTATGGTTCTAGTACTGCAATCTGCAATTTACTTTTACTTGTAAAAGCATTGTTAAAAGTACTAACATAATGATACAATATGTGTTAAACTATTTTTGTCAACCAGTGCACTGTAGCCAGTGTAACATGCAAGTGTGACTGCATATAACTTGGGATACTACCCATGTATAAAACAAATACAAAGAAAAAAAATTGTGGTACTACCCATGTATACCCAGGTGTCCCATACAGTATAGCCACACCCCTTGCTACTGTAATGAGAGCACATAGAAGCATGTTATGTTGTTATGTACAGGAAATTCAATACACTTATTAAAGATATCATTACCCTGCTATTTTATCAGACTGGAATGTGATCAATGGTTACCAGGGCTGAGCTATACTTAGCAGGTAAATGCTAAGCAGATTTGTGCACTGCTAAGTGAAGCCTACACGGTGTAAGTGCCTATTAATTTAACCGTACATCAGCACCGCTTTCCGTCACGCAAAACCATGCAAACACGCTTAAAGCTGTTCAAAACTGCCTTAATCCCTCTGTATCCAACAGTACTTGTTCTGCCTAGCAACAAAATAAACAGCCTTTGCATGTCTTTAACCCAGGACCATGCACACCATAGCTAAAGCAATTTACCAGTAAGCCACCTCAGATGTGGGGTCTTAGGATATTTTCTCAAACATACCCTTCTTTACAGTCAGTTTACAATAGGGAAGGCACACTGTGCAAGGAGGAAGGGTTGGTATCTACAAATATATATATATATGAAAAGAAACATATACATAGAGAGAGAGAGAGATATGTATGGAGATACATATATGTGTATAACAATATATAGAGATATTACCAATAAATACTGAGGTGTATACACACACACACACAATATATATATATATATATATATATATATATATATATATATATATATCTTACTGCTGATAGACCACCCATAACTGGGGCAGCATGCACAGCTGGATACAAAAGGACCCATGAAACTCACATCTGCCCCCCCCCCACAGTCCAAATAAATAAGTGAACAGTGTTCTGCTACAGGCTCCATGAGGAGCTTGGTGTCTCTCCAACCTAACACCACATTTAAGTATTCAGCTGCGGTACCACCTTTATCATTCTTATAAGAAAAGCACAGTCCAGGTCTGAACTGTCTGCAAACAGCTAAAGTTAACTTTGAGTATGTGTCTACCTGTTTGAGCCAATATTAATTTTCCCCTGGAGAGCACTCTGCTTTGGCTTGTAAGCAGCCCCCCCCCCCCACACACACACACTCATCTTCCATTTACTCTCTTATTCTCTTCTGTTAGCAAATAGTATCCATAACTGATAAATACTGTGTGTTTGTTAATTTAAACTGAGACCACAGTAGCCTACTGTTACAAGGTTATCCTGTTTTTCCACCTGAGAAATGGTTAAGAAATGACTTACAGTTTCAGAGCAGTCCTTGGTCAATCCTGATTGTTTCTTAAACACAAACTTGTCTTTGCTTTGGCTCATTAGCAGCAGTACAAAAGAACTGCCTGCTCACACCCTTGTTCTCTCCCCCTTCCCTGTTTATTACCTTAAGCCAATCCCAAAGTTAAGAAATATTACCTGTGGCAGGCACCATTTTAAAACTACAACCACCCTTTGAACACCTCATTCTTGGCTCTGCCATAGAACTTATTAAAACTGCCTGAACTGGGGCACAGCTAACTGATAGTTTGTGGAACTTCAGGGTACCTACCTGAGTCTCCACATTCACTATCATATATTCATTTATCAGTTTACTCTGTTACCTGATTTTTCCAGCCCCCCCCCATAAGAGCAACTAACAGGGTCTCTACCGCTTCGATCCCCACCCTGCCCCCTATTTCGTCCCACCCCCAGTGGTCCTACCTTTATTACACTCACAAACCCCTCCCATCTTTCCAATAGCCAACCACAGCGCTAAACCCAACACTACCTCCTTCATCTTCCCACTACTATCACTCCTCCTCAGCTAACATGTACAAGAATACCTTACCTATGCTCACTGCATGCACTCTCCTTGCATATCTTACGTCCTACCAAAACTCCATCATTCCCCCACTCAACCACTACCACTGTACTACTACTCACACCACCACTCATGTCTCACCCTCACTCATCTCCCCTCCCACCAACTCAAGAACCATCCCTATGCACCCCCCACATATTCTACCATGTAAATTACTCAAACATAAAGCATCGCTACAACTTAACATAGTAACCCTCCCACCATACCTATTACCCACAGAGCACAATCATAAAGTTTCCCTAATAAACAAACACATTCAAAAACTGAGAAAACAAATAACTTCATGCATATCAAAACTAGCCCTAAGTGGAGACATCCACCCCAACCCTGGCCCTACCATATCCAACCCCAATCCTCATCATCAGACTAGAAACCACAACTTCTCCCATATCACAGCCAATAGAAAGCCAAGTGACTTCCTTCTACTAAGCCTAAATATTAGAAGAATATCCAACAAAGTCCATGAACTCCATGCCACCATAGACTTGTACTCCCCAGATATAGTCATCCTGACAGAAACCTGGCTAAAACCTCACATTATCAGTGAGCAAATCCTCCCTACCGGTTATGGCATACTAAGATTAGACCAGCTAAGCAAGAAAGGAGGCAGTGTAGCTATAATATTTAAATAGCATCTAAACATCCAGATCTTAAAATCATCAGCTCCACAAATAGGCAATGAAGAAATAATATATAATAACTTCAAAATAAACCAAAATAAAACCATCAATATAATTGGATGCTACTTCCCACCTGGCCAAAATATCCCTCCACTACAAAACCTCCTCAGCTGGTCTACCCACCATCTCCTCCAAGAAACTATCATTTTTGGTGACTTCAATACTGACTGGCAATCCTGTTCTGGCAACCATCCAACCCATCATGTAAACCTTCATGGCTTCACCCAACTAGTCCATTCGCCAGCCAGGATAAATAAAAACTCCAGCAAGCACACTACTCTGGATTGGATACTAGTCAGTAAAAGCCCCCCAGCCATATATAACTGGCTGCTTATCAGATAGCCACAGTGATCACTCCCCAACATTCCTACTCAAAAAATACCTATACCAAGCTAAACTGTCATCTACCGTCAAATACGTAAAAAACTAAACTTTAACCCACTCACATTCATTTCATCCCTCAAATAATGTAAGTGGCATCCTCTAAAGTACCTCAGTCTTGATGACGCAGTTGAATTTTTTAATATTACCTTCCTGAGCATCCTTAATTACCATGCCCCCATAAGACTTTCCAGACCCAAAGCACAACCCTCCCAATGGCTACAGAAAACCACTAAGTCAGAAGTGAAAAACAGGTATAAAGCCTGGGAGCACTGGTGCAAAACCAAATCCCCCTCAACCAGACAGAAATTCCTAGAACTAAACAATAGAGTCAAAAAGCTAATAAAACAGGACAAATTCCAGTACTACCAGTCTGCCCTAGACTCCTCCCAACACATCCCCAAGCAATTCAGGTCCTCCATAAACTCCATCCTCCACCCAGGTAAAGTCAGTACCCCTCCTCCTAACATCCCTCACTCCTCCAAAAATATTGCTACCTCATTCAACACACACTTCACACAAACAATACTATCACTAGCTAAACAATACAACCCCCTCCCCTCCAACCCACACCTTCAACTAGTAATCTCCCCACTACCTTCTCTTTTTCTCCTGAACCTACCTCCAACATAAAAAAAACTCTTAACTAAACTTAAGCCCACCAAATTAGCAGCAGACAACCTCCCAAGTGAATACCTACAAATTGCAGCTGATGCTCTGGCCTACCCAGTATCCATCTTGATTAACCGATCTCTGTCAGAAAGTTACGTTCCCACACTATGGAAAGTTTCACATATAATTCCCTTCCACAAAGGCGGCCCCTCCACAGAACTAACCAATTACCGCCCCATAGCTATTCTCTCTCCACTCTCCAAAATACTAGAGAGATGCATTCACTCAGGTCTCAGACTGCCTCCTTGCTTACAACCTCCTTTCCAATACTCAGCATGGTTTCCGACCAAACCATAGCACCACCACTGCCTTACTATCCTTTACTAACAAAAACAATGGCTATCTTTCCTCTGCTACTTTCCTAGACCTATCTAAAGCATTTGACATGATTCCACACAAACAACTCATCTCTGTCCTCAATAACCTATCCCTCTCTCAATCAGTCACCAACTGATTTCAGAGTTACCTGTCTGACCGCCAACAATCCATTGTATGGCAGAATGACATATCTCCCCTACTACCTGTCTCTATAGGGGTTCCCCAAGAATTGATTCTTGGACCCCTACTCTTCTCTATTTTCATCAATAATCTAGCCTCTGCCACCAAACATGGCACACTCATACAATACGCAGATGACTCAACCATCATCTGCTCAGCCCAGTCCCTACCCAAACTGCAAAAAGTCACAAAGGAAGCCTTTTCCTCTGTTGAAACTTGGTTATCCGATGCCCAATTAATACTCAACCCAAACAAAACTAAACTACTCATCTTCCAACCCACCAAACATACTCAAAACAACGCTCACTTTTACATCATAGCAAAAGACACCACTATACACCCAACAGAACAAACCAAATTGCTAGGAGTGGAAATAGACAATAAACTAAAATTTGACATTCACATATCCATGACCATAAAAAAAGTCCACAAAAAAATAGGAGCATTATACAGAAATAAGCAACTTCTCACTAAAGCAGCAAAGAGTTCAATAGCAAATTCCCACCTTATCTCCACCCTACTTTATGCCTCTCCAATATATACCAACCTAAGGCAATGCGATCTAAACAAGCTAGAGACCTGCTACAACAAAATCGCCAAACTTGCCACAGGGGCATAGTACCATAGTCACCACTGTCTCTCACTTGCTGAACTGGGCTGGCTTGAACTCCCTCAGCTCCTTCAATGGTATCAACTCACACTTACCCACAAACTAGTAAACCATCCACTAAAAGTCCCATCCCTCCAGAATCAACTCCAACCCTATCGCACCACCAGACCACTAAGATCCAGCAACAAATATCACTTACAGGTCACTAAAGCCAATAACTCTGCTGGAGAAGCACTGTTATCTTGTGCCATAGCCAAATTATGGAACTCCCTCCCACCCACAATTACCCCCGTACTATCATGCAATCACTTCAAAACTTTACTAAAAGCGCACCTAAAAACATGCTGGCTATGCCCTTGCAACTCCCTCTCTAATATCACCCACCCACTACCTTTTTTTCCACCCCACTAACTACCTTGATTATAGCAAGCTCAGATGCTCATAAGCCTTCTACTTATTATACAGCAGGAACGTCTTATTGTAACAATTGTTAATGTCTGTTATGTACTTCGCAGATAAAGATTCTAGTTGTCTGCTGATGTACTATGTTCTTCATCTGTACTATGTTTGTAATTAATTGCTATGTAAATCCAATATAACTACTGTCTGTATATTTTAACTGTGGAGCTTTTCTCCCCAGGTCTCCGCTGAAAATAGACCTACGTCCAGTCGGACACTCCCGGTCAACAAATGTAAATAAATAAATAAATAAACAGTACACTGCTACAAAATCATGATAGGCCATACACAATGGCCAGACATACAACAACCTCTTAGTAAAACAACTAAAATGACTGAACATAGCAAAGAGAAATACAACCAGCCATTAATTCACACATGTTTATTATACTCTGATGTCTTGGCCAAAGTCTTCAATGAATAAAAGATTACAGAAAATACTTGCATTAATCACAAGAAGCAATTAATGCTTAATTATATTATTAAATACACAGCCTCCAATTACAGTCTTCATTTATCCCCCTAAGGGATAAAGTATCACATTTAATATTAATACATTGAGTCTGTACATAACAATTGTCCTTTTATGAATGTTTCTTCAAACTGAGGAACAGACTTATTCCAAAACAGTACCTTGAAACCCACTACTGTCTCCATGGTGAGATTTATTCAAATGTGCAGCTATAAAACTGTCTTCTTTCTTATCAGTAATATGTCTCACATGTTCTAACAGAGAAGTTTTAAAACATGTGTTACTCTCCCCCACATAACATATATTACAAGGGCATCTAAGAGCATTCTCCATACACCAACCTATTGAATGTACAGATTCCAACATGTTTACCAGCCTTTCCCCTCAGCAGGAATGACAGCACTAAATAATGATAGACCATTATACCTATCAACCTCCTACTGTATGATATCTGGACAAAGCCTGGCATAATTGGTGGACAGAGGCCCAAATACATGCCCATACTTGAAATATTGCTGTTATACACTGAGAAAGTTGCTGGTGTTACAGGGTTTGTTGTAACATATCTTTTCTGAGGGATATAAAATCAGAAAAACAAATGGATGTTACTATTTACTGATTGCAATCACCAGAGTATGCTACTGATTTGCCAAGGACAACACCTGTCTGAGGAACAGACGAAACATAATAGGCTAACCTGTGGCCATTATGTGGCTAGCCCTACAGCTGAGAGCTATGCAGAGACAGAGCTTTGTCAGACTGAAACCCATGCAGATGTAGCATGTTAAGACAAATCCTGTTAAACTAGCAGTATTCCAAACATATAACAGCAATACTCACATTCTGATCCTACGTCTTAAATCTTCTCCACCATTTATTTGGCTTATTTTCACAAGTCTGTTGTAAGAGGTATTATTGCACACACCTCCAGGATGTCTTCCTCACAGGTAAGGGAAAGGGCCAACACCCACATGTAGTACTCGATTATAGGATTGTGTTGCCATGACATTGGCTATTGGAAGAACTACACAGCTGCTCTGCATGCAATTAGCAAATGAGGATCCCCAATAGATGCACATGCCAGCACCTGGTCATGAGCATCTCCTATGAAAGCCATGCTGCTACCTATTCGAACCAGCTCTATCCCTGTAGTGCACAGAGAGAGAGAGAGAGAAAGAGAGAGAAAATAAATAAAACTTAAACTGGAAAAGAGAAGAAAAAAGGTAAGTTGAATATGTAAGCATGTAATTGAATGTAGTACTTGGTCTGTAATAATGGGAAATATGATTTGGAAGAGTATATGTCGCAACAAGACTTGCTGTATTAATTTCCGGCTGAACAGATGCTATGGCCATAGCATCTGGCCCTCTCTGCAGTGGGTGAGATCACAGCCATACCTCTTAGCTGTACAGATCTTCACAGAATGCCCAGCTTTTCACATCATAGTTTTTTGTCTGTTACTCCTGAAATCTATACATTCCTGGCAAATAACTGAAGATTGAAGTCATCATGTAATGATAAACACATGAGTTTATGACTCCACATCCTTAAGAATATTCACGCTAATTCAAAATGCATTATTCTACAAACTTCCTAAGTTTGTGACAGGAATATTTAAAGTCTCTCCCTATTTATCCCCCCATCATTTTAGGCTTTGTCCAGATGTGATGCTCTAAGAGGTTGCAAGGTAGGATCACAGCTCAGGAGCCTGACTCACCCTGGGAAAGGACAGCTCACATATGACAACCACTGGGGTGCCTGTCAAACAGTTGTGACTGTGTCACTGCTATACCAGTTAATGGGATGTTGTCCATATCCATATATTACCTGTGAATATGAGTATGGTGGTGCAGCAGTAGCGTTGTTGCCTCACAGCAAGTGGTTCTCCCGTTCGATTCTCGGCTTGGGTTGGGAATGCCTTCTTTGTGGAGTCTGCATGTCTTCCCCACGGTTGAGTGGGTGTTTGAAAGACATGCGTTGAATGGGCATGCCTTCGTTGAAGGTTGGGCGTCGGGCTGGCAACTCGACACCATAAAAACCAACTGCCAATCATTAGCTGACCGGACTTCCGCTGTGGCGACCCCTAACCGGGAAAAGCCGAAAGACAAACAACCTGTGAATATGAGTATGATACATGTTTGTCTTGTAAATCTAAGATACCTATATAGGGCATGTGCATAGTAAAGTACTGTTGCAGACATGTGTGTTGAACTGCATGTGATATATTTAATTCATAACGTTCAACTGTACAGTGTTCTGCTGGAGAATAAGCACATTTGTGACTGATATCTGTAGTCACATACACATATACCTGTGTTATGACAGCCAAACCACTGGCAAGTCAGTGAGCAATGACAATGTAACATAATAGTCTAATTATGACTGTTGGACATCCTCCAGGTTTTCACAGTGATGTCAAAGCCTACTGTGCAATCAACTTACTAATGTATGGTGCAGCTATATTAATACAGTATCAATATTGATGTCCCTTTTGTCACCCATTTATATATGCCATTGTCCAGATGTACTGCTATAACAGGTTGAGAAGTATGATTGAGCAGAAACACTGTAAACACAGTGTGTCATACTAACATATAACAGAAATGTATACCAGGAATCCCCTGAACACATGTATGCATGCATATCTTCAGCTGGAAGGCACAAAACTAATCACATGGGTTTCAAGCAGTCAGGTACAAAGGTTGTGCATGTTGCACATGTGTGTAATATCAGTGTCAGTGCATACAGCAGATATAAATATGTACAGCTACTGGTTGTTGCATTGCCCTGACATTGATATGGGTACTAGAGTAGGCATGATTATCAGGTAGCAATCGGAGAAGTATCCAACTGTGTTATGACCCTCTGTTCATGCCTACCACTAACAGCTATATCAACACCTATATACAGTGGATATCACAAGTTTACACACCCCTGTTGGAATGCCAGATTTGTGTGCTGTATGACAATGAGACCACAGAAAATCATTTCATAATGTTTCTCATCTTAAATGTGACCCCTAACCTGTACAATTCCATTGGAAAGCAAAGAAAGGTGTTTCTAGGAAGGTGAGCAACTTTTGCCAAGTGAATATGTGCCAGGATGTTAGAGTCCAAACCAAGACAAATGAATGCTGTAGCCATCTCACCAGGTGCTTACACAACATATCAGTTAAAGAGCGTGCACATTCAACTGGCTTATTGTACGGATTATTATTTTCATATGTTTTCACAGACCAGATTGTTATGTTTTCAATTGAATTGCACAGGCTATAGGTCACATTACAGGTGGGAATTGTTTTGAAATAAGTTATTGTGGTGTCATAGGTTCATAGGTTCATAGGTTTATACTAGGCTATCTGCCCTAAGGCATTTATAAGCCTAGCCCAAATTATTGTGGCTTACGCCACCCCTTATATGAAAAAATACTGTGCCCATTAGTTTGTTGTGCCTCTGTCCAGCAGTGACCCAGAGATGATTCCCGGGGTAAACCTACGATCTCCCATCCACAGGTCTAGATTTCTCTTGAACAGAGTCAGCGAGGTGCTCTGCCTCACATGGACCGGGATTTTATTCCACAGCATAGGGAGTCTCTGAGTGATAAATCTATCCCTCCAGCACGTCCTATTTATATCCGTGCTAAGGTTTAAGTCGCTTGCTCTAGTGGTTTTGGTGGATTTGGATTTTTGAGGTGGAGCATGTCCATTAATTCCGGGTTGGACATGGCCTTGTATGTCAGGCACATGTCACCTCTGAGCAGGCGGTATGCGACTGAATAGAGCTGGAGTTTCTTCAATCTGGCAGCATATGACAGATTTTGGAGTCCCTTTATCCTTTTGGTGAGGAACTTTTGGGGCCTCTCCAATTGCTGCAGATGTCGGGTGAGATACATCCCGAATGGGGCATTGTACTCGATCATTGGTCTGATAAGTGAAGAGTACAGGGAACAATGACCTCACTAGATCTGGATGTGAATCCCTTCATGATCAGGTGGGCAATGTAGAAGGTCTTTCTAACCACTTTAGCAATGTGAGTGTCAAAAGAAAGGCCACTGTCAACCTGGGTCCCCAGGTCCCTGATAACCTCTTCTGTGCTTAGTGGATTGCCACCTATATGGTAGCTTGGGGTTACCTTGTTTTTCCCGAAGGGTATGACTATACATTTTTGGCGTTTAACTTCAGGCCATGGCTCTGGCACCAGCTATCTGTTTCCGTGAGTCCTTCTGAAGGATATCAGTGTCCGATGCACTTTCCACTATGGCCAGTTTGCAGTCATCTGCAAACTTTGTCAACAAAGTCCTCCCATGTTGGCCTGTACTTCTGAGAAGTAGATGCCAAACAATAGGGGCCAAGGACCGAGCCCTGTGGGACACCACTTGTGACCGGCTTGGAGTCTGACACAGCGCCAGCAACTCTAACCCTGTGGGTTCTGTCCTTAAGCCAGTTTGCAACCCATCTTGTGACATATGGGTTTACATTTAAGCTGGTAAGTTTTTCTACAATACCCGAGTGGGGTATTGTGTAACTTTCTTTGCAAGGTCAAGGTAGGCTGTATGGACTGCCTTTCCCTCATCAATGGCCTTGGTGACTATTTGAAGAAGTCGACCAAGTTCAAAAGGCATGATCTTCCCTTGACAAAGCCAAACTGGGTCGGGTCCAATGTCTGCAAGTCCCTATATCTTTGTTTATGAGCTCCATTATGATCCTCTCCATAGCTTTGCAGACTAGACTTGTTAAGCTTATGGGCGGTAATTACCAGGGTCCGTGAGGCCACCTTTGTGGAGTGGGACCACAGTTGCCGTCGCCACTCCTTGGGCACGTATCCTGTGGTAAGGCTGAGATTAAACAGCTGCCTTATGTGCGGGTTTAATTCCTCATTTAGCTCGTGTAGCACACAGCCGGGGACACCATCCGGTCCCATTGATGCTGTGTTTTTAGCTTTAGAGAGAGCAGCTTTCACCTGCATTTGAGATGTCCGGGAGGCTACACATGGCACGGATAGTTTTCTCTCCTTTAAGGGGGGAGTGTAGGGTGATGTTTGCACTGAACCTGTCTGCCAGTATGTTGGCAATGTCTGTGGGTTCAGTGATTTTGTATCATTTTGGACTAATTCTGAGCATATCTGTGAGTTTCCACCCAGGTTCCTAACATAGCTGAAAAAGGCCTTATGATTGTCCTTTGAATCCATGGCAATTTTTCTCTCAAAATTGGCCTTAGTTGATTTTATGAGTGCTCGTAATTTTTACTAATAATGATCAGGGTGACTTCCCTTTTATGGATTTTGTTCTATCATGTAATAGCTTTCTCCTCTTATTGTAAAGTTTGTTAATGGCTGGGGTCCACCAGACTGGACGTTTGCCCTTTGTGGAAAGAGTCTTGGTTTTATTTGGGATTGCCTGATCCATGCAGTCCTGGAGGTGTTCATAGAAGGCATTTGTAAGGGCTTCCGCAGCTTGGGTTGTGGTTTCCTCTGACTCAGGGGCCTTGAAGGATACCACACCAGTCTTGAGTAGTGTGAAGTTTGCTTTAGAAGTTCTTCACTATGGTCTTTTGTTTGGGGTGGGGGATGTGGATTTCCAGTGAGATTAGTTTATGATCAGATCTCACCAATGAGGGATATACTTCTGGTGTGGAGCATTTTGTCCCCATGTTTGTGACAATGAGATCTAGTATATTTTCTCCTCTCGTGAAACAGTGACTAGCTGTTCCATGGCATTTGAATTTATGAACTCCAGGAACCGTTGGGCTAGAAAGTTAGGGCTTGAGTAATGTTCCCAGTCTATATTCGGGTAGTTGAAGTCACCCAATATGATGGTGTTTGGAGATACATTTATACCCTCCAGTGTCTTCAGGAAGGCTGTGTGGGGTTCCTGAGTTTGAGAGGGTGGCCTGTAGCATGCTACAATTTGTAGAGCAGTTTTGCCTATTGTTAGTTGCACCTGGATGGTTTCAAGCTTCATGCGTTGCCACCAACCTGGAGGTGTGGTATCCTTTATGAATATGGATACACCTCCTTTTGTGGAGTGGTCCGGGTTTTGGGGCGGCATGATATGAGGTAAAACCTAATAGTGCGGGTGCTCTCAGGAGCCTTGAACCAGGTTTCAGTTACAGCACAGACATCGATGTTCTCCATACTGAGAAGGGCCTCGAGTGCGTGCATTTTGAGATTTAGACTTCTGGCATTGAGCAGCATGACCCTCAATTTCTTCCCATTTTGTTTTCTAGGGTGGTAGGTTTAGAATTTGAGCCTTGCCTAAAAAGGCACTATGGGGTGGCAAGAGCCTTAGCCAATATCCGGAATCCCAGGGTGACAGGTGCAAGCCGTCCCTGCAGCGTGGCTTGTCAAGCATGTCATCCCAGGCAGACAGACACTGGATCCCCTTTGAATGACACCAGACATTAAGCCAATTGTTAAAGCTGATCATCTTGTCTCTATATTGTGGCATCATTCTTGGTGAAGGAAGGATACTGCTCAGGGTTAGGGTCATACCTGCCTGGGCTACATAATCAGAGAGCTCCTCTATGTCTCTTTTCATGCAGTCCAGGGAGGTGCGTCTCAGGTCGTTCACACCAGCATGGACAATGACTGTGTCATATTTGTACTTGCTGTGGAGTGACCAGTGCTTGTGTTATGTGGCGGATTCTAGCGCCCGATAGGCAGCTTACTGTGACCCTCTCCTTGTTCAGCCTGGTGAGTGGGACGTCAGTGTGTCTGACTATGGAGTCACCTATGACAAGTATGTTTGGTGTTGTATTTGGCCTTAAGGGCTGTGACTGCTTTGCACACTGCTTTTGTGGTTTATGTGTTGCTTTGGGGTGTCTTGAGGTAGCAGTTGTTTGGGTGTCTGCTTTGGAGGCCTCTGCTGTTTAGGTAAATTTTTACTCAGAGCCTCCAGTATGTCTTTGTGTGTTTATGTGTTTGATTCAGTGGAGTGGTAGCATTATGTGAGGCTGGTTTTGTGGTGTGTGTAGTTGCCTTCTCCTCCTGTCTGGTCTTGCCAGTCCTGAGTTGAGAGAGCTCAGCCTCCAGTTTGGCTAAATAGCTGCATCTCTCAAGTATTTGTGTTATGTGGGAGGAGGAGAGGGTTGTCTGTGTACATGAGGCAGTTATAACATTGCCTCAAGATTCCCAGATTCACCAGCTGGACCGAGAGGAGATTGACAACTGACCTTTGGACATGCTAGAATAATATTGGGAAATCCTTAATTGAAAACAAGGGCCAGTGGGGAGTGAGGGTGTAGTGCTTTTAATTTTTAGTGCTGACTTATATAATTGCTTTAGTGAGCAAGTGCCAGGTAACTTGAGTGCAATGTGATACAAGTAACTAAATGCAAAACGACAAACAGTAACTTTCTTTCAAGTGAAACAAGGAAATAAGTACAGTAAGCAATGCAGATATCACTAGTGATCCACAGAAGCTGAGAAGTTGTATTAGGTGGATTAGCTTCCAGGAAATAACAAGCAAACAAACAACAAGTATATAAACAAAGCTAGATTCAGTAGGCCTGGATCTAGTCTATGATAGAGCAAACAAGGTGAACCAATTTCAGTAAGATACAGTTCAAATATTCAGGCACTATAAACCTTTAACCAGAAAATTCCCAGCTCAGAAGGGCAGAGTCCAGCCTCTTCTCCCACAAGAGTGCAGTCCACGAACCTTCTTAATGTAAAATAACTGGCCTGAAGCCCAAGTGCCTAAACCAGAACTAATACACTTGGACACTGGGCTCTCAATCAGCAGTTCCCAACTTAGAAGGATGAAAGCTACCTGTCCTGCCACCACAGTGCTTGCCACAAACCTTCCTAATGTAAAACAACTGGTCTGAAGCCCAAGTGCTTAATCCAAAAGACTTGAATGATAGCTACACTTTAATCAAGTTACAACCAAGCAGTAATAAATACCATTGAATACTTTAGAGAATGTCTGGATTAGTGCTCAAGTTACACAAACAAAGCTAGATCCAGCAGGCCCGAATCCAGTCTATGCCACAGCAAACAAGCGCACCAACTTCAGTAAGAAACAGTTCAGATTTGCATGCACTATAAGCCTTTAACCAGAAATTCCCAGCTCAGAAGGGCAGAGTCCAGCCTCTCCTCCCACAAGAGTGCAGACCACGAACCCTCTTAATGTAAAATAACTGGCTTGAAAGCCCAAGTGCTTAAACCAGAATTAATACACTTTTAGAATAACAGACACTGAGCCCTCAATCAGCAGTTCTCAACCTAGAAGGATGTAAGCTACCTGTTCTGCCACAACAGTGCAGACCACAAACCTCTCAGTGCAAAACAACTAACTGGTCCGAAGCCCAAGTGTTTAAACCAAAAGGCTTAGAATGAGTTACACCAAGCAGTAATAAATACAATTGAGTATTTTAAGATGATGCAAAAGTAAAAGAAGTAGGTAAAACACAAGTACAGTAAAAGCAGATGAAATTTTTTTTTTTTTTTTTTTTTTCTGAACAAGTGCTGAGATCAAAGAAACAGATTTGAGTGCTGAAACTAGAAAACTGGCTAGTTACAAGAACATAAAAACAAGCTAGAAGGCTTCCCTCAAACACAGAAGGGCTTGGGGGCTCAGAAGCCTACAAATAGCCTGTACCACTTAACAAGAAAGGCAGGAAATAAGCTTAATTTTTTTTTTTTTCTATTTCCCAGATGCTCTCTTTGTACACAGTAGGAGTGCCTGAAATCAGAATATGATCTCACTGCACTCAGTTGAGTGAGCAAATGAGATGGGCCCAGAGGCAGGCTGAGGGGCGGGCAGTTTCAATGCCACTAAGATTAACACATCATGTTCCAAATGCACAAATACCAGGCATTTTAACAGGGGTGTGTACCCTTTATATCCTCTGTATCTTCCAATGAAGACAAGATGATCAATTTCAACAATTGGCTTAAGTACTGGTGTCATTCAAAGGGGATCCAATGCCTGTCAGCTTGGGATGATATGCTCGACAAGCCATGATGCTTCGCTAGGGACGGCTTGCACCTGTCACCCCTGGGCTTTTGGATATTGACAAAGGCTCTTGCTACCCCCATAGTGCCTTTTTTAGGCAAGGCTCAAAAGACAAACCCACCTCCATAGGTATCACAAGGGATAAGAAACTAAGAGTAATGCTACTCAACGCCAGAAGTCTAAACCTCAAGATGCACCACTCGAAACTCTCCTTAGCATGGAGAACATCAATATCTGTGCAGTAACAGAAACCTGGTTCAGGGCTCCGAGAGCACCCCAGCACTACCAGGTTATACCTCATACCATGCTTTTCGCCCCAAAACTTGGACGAACCACAAAAGAAGGGGGGAGTATCGATATTCATCAAAGATACCCACACCTCCAGGTTGGTGGCAAAGCACGAAGCATCAGAGACTATCCATGTGCAACTAACAGTGGGTAAAACTGCCTTCCAGTTTATAGCCTGCTACAGACCACCCTCCCAAACCCAGGAACCCCACTCAGCCTTCCTGAGAACACTGGAAAATATGAAGGTCTCTCCAAACACCATTATATTGGGCGACTTCAACTACCCAAACATAGACTGGGAGCATTACTCTAGTTCCAACACCCTAGCCCAAAGGTTCCTAGAATTTATAAACTCAAATGTTATGGAACAACTTGTTACCACTCTCACAAGAGGGGAAAACATACTGGATCTGATCATCACCAACATGGGGACTCTATGCTCCAGACCAGAAGTGTATCCCTCACTGGTAAGATCAGACCATAAACTAATCTCACTGGATATTCACATCCCGACCCCACCCCCTGCCCAGAAAACCACAGTGAAAAACTTCTCTAAAGCAAATTTTACACTCCTCAAAACTGAGGTGGAATCCTTCAAAGCCCCCGGGCCTGTGGAAAATACGGCGCAGACCGCAGAATCCTTTATAAACGCATTCTATGAGCACCTTCAGGAATGCATGGATCATGCGATCCCAAATAAAACCAAGACAAAATCCTCCAAACGCAGACGTCCTGTCTGGTGGACCCCAGCCATAAACAAACTATACAATAGAAGGAGGAAGCTACTAAATGATAAAGCAAAATCCCAAAAAGGGAAGGCATCACTGATCAGTATTAGCAAAAAACTACGGGCACACATAAAATTGTCTAAGGCCAGCTTCGAGAGAAAAATTGCACAGGACACTAAGGATAATCACAAGGCTTTCTTTAGTTATGTTAGGAACCTGGGTGGTAATTCCCAGATATGTTCAGAATTAGTCCAAAATGACAACAAATACACCGAACCCACAAACATTGCCAACATCCTAGCTGACAGGTTCAGCAAACTTCTCCCCTCCCACCAAAGGGCAAATATCTATCCCAGCAGAGTGCTGCCCCTGACATCTCAGATGCTCAGGTAAGAGCCGCCCTCTCCAAAGCAAAAACACAGCATCAATGGGACCAGATGGTGTCCCGGGCTGTCCTACATGAACTCAAAGAAGAGCTAAACCCAAACATAAAACTACTGTTCAATCTCAGCCTTACTACAGGATATGTGCCCAAAGAGTGGCATACAGCAACAGTGGTCCCTCTCCATAAAGGTGGTGCCTCAACGGATCCTGGAAACTATCGCCCCATAAGCCTGACTAGCTTGGTCTGCAAAGCTATGGAAAGGATCGTCATGGACCTCATAAATAAAGATATTGGGGACCTACAAACACTGGATCCTACCCAGTTCGGCTTTGTTAAGGGCAGATCCTGCCTCTTAAACCTGGTTGATTTCTTTGAAACAGTCACCAAGGCCATTGACGAGGGAAGGTGGTCCACACAGCCTACCTGGACCTCGCAAAAGCCTTCGATACAATACCCCACTTGGGCATTATAGATAAGCTCACCAGCTTAAATATAAACCCCTATGTCACTAGATGGATTGCAAACTGGCAAGGACAGAACCCACATGGTTAGAATTGCTGGAGCCATGTCAGACTCCAAACCAGTTACAAGTGGTGTCCCACAAGGCTCAGTCCTGGGACCTCTCTTGTTCGGTATATATTTCTCGGAGGTACAGGCCAACACGGAAGGACTGTGGCTGACCAAGTTTGCAGATGACTGCAAACTGGGCACCATAATCAACTCTCCAGCCGACACAACCATCCTCCAAAAGGGCCTCATAGAAACAGACAACTGGTGCCAGAGCCATGGCCTCAAGCTAAATGCCAAAAAGTGTATAGTCATCCCCTTTGGCAAAAACAAAGTGCCCACAAATTACCACATAGGTGGAAATCCATTAAGTACAGAAGAAGTAATTAGGGACCTGGGGACCCAAGTTGATAGCAATCTCTCATTTGACAACCACGTGGCCAAAGTGGTTAGAAAAACATTTTATATAGCCCACCTAATCATGAAGGGATTCACATCTAGATCAGGGGAGGTCATCGTGCCTCTTTATTCATCCCTCATCAGGCCCATAATTGAGTACAATGCCCCTTTTGGGATGTACCTTACCAGACACCTGCAGCAACTGGAAAGACCCCAAAAGTACCTCACCAAGAGGATCAAAAGGCTAAAACAGATGCCATATGCTGTCCGGTTAAAGAAACTCCAGCTCTACTCAGTGGCATACCACCTGTTCAGAGGCGATCTGTGCCTGATGTATAAAGCCATGTCCAACCCGGAATTAATGGACATGCTGCACCTCAGAAAATCCAAATCCCATCGAGCTCAGAGACTTTAACCTCAGCAATGAAATAAATAGGACATGCTGGAGGGACAGATTCATAACCCAGAGGCTCCCTTCACTCTGGAATAAAATCCCAGTCCAGGTTAGGCAGAGTCCCTCATTGAGTCTCTTCAAGAGGAATCTTGATGAGTGGATGGGAGATCGTAGGTTTACCCTGGGTATCACTTCTGTGTCACTGTTAGATAGAGGCACAGTATACTAACCTCGAAAAAGGGCATAGCAAAATAAATTTAAAATGGGTGGCGAAAGCCAAACACATTCTGGCTAGGCTTATAAATGCCCTAGGGCAGATAGCCTAGTATGAACCTATGAACCTATGAACCTATGTAGCTATTTGGACTCAGAAGTACCTGACTTGTATAACCAGCCTACACCAAGATAGGTTAATCCTCTTTGGTGGACAGAAGCAATACACAAACCACATAATAGGTTGCTACATTGGCTGTACAGGGACACATAGGTGCAGGCAACAACTTGGAAGCAAGTTCACCGCTATCTGAGCAAACATGTAAGTTCACAGGTGGCTTCTTGTAAGGCTGACTTTGAGTACAAATCAGACATATCCACACCACCAAGGATAATTGCAACAGTGTCTCTACATATGTTGTCAGTCTCAGAGGCAACAACACAATTCACCCTGTGCTGGGGGTAAAGCACACCTCATACACACATGCCATGGATATAGGCAACCTGCATCAGACAGGTTAGTTTGGAACATTGCCACCCTGTCCATCCCAGTTGTATAGGGAGATATGCACATCAACCACACTCCTCCCCTCAGCAATGGTGAGCATGTACATATTGCCTACTGATGGCAACAGCAGCAAATCTCCATAGGGTATAATAACATCACTGTTTGCCTCCTACATGAACCCAGGCATGTGCCCACAGCTTCATCACACACCACAGTCAAACATAGACCTGCCACCATCCACACTCCATCCACATGGAAGGTGACCACTGTCATCCCTTTACACAGAAAAAAATGGAGAATAGAGGATTATGCAATTAAGTATCCAACATTTGGGGGGAATAAGATAGCTCAGGGCCAGGAGTGTAATGCAAGCTGCTATGGCCATAATAGATTGGAGGGTTATGGTGTAGTTTGGATGGTTTGCAAGTAATAGCCACTGTTTATGTGCAATTTGACAACTGTATAAGGTCCTGTGACCTTTTTCTTGTTTATGTCTTCCAGGTAACATGCAGAGGGCTTGCCTACCAGCATTCTCTGTTGAGGAAACTGACATCATCACCCAATACGTGATTGAACACTATGCCCTGTTATTTGGATGGACAGCACAAGATCTGTGGACGAGGACCACCCTGTGGAACAATCTGATCCACAGGGCAAATGATGCCAGCCTGCACAGCAGAACTTATGAGCAGGTGCGGCATCGGACAACTGACCTCATCTGCCATGCCCATCAATGGGCTACTTCTGTAGCGAGGGACCAGCTAGCCATAGGTGGGGGCCCACCCATCCAGCCCCTACTGACACCCATCGAGAAGCTCCTCGCCAACCTTGGGGCACCCACCTAATGCACAAGCCATGAAGCTGAGGAAAGCATTGTGGAAGTGGGTTGCACCCACACACTGGACAAGAAGCATGCGGGTAAGGCCCCAGTGCACATTACTAGAACACTGTTGCTTATCCATTTCTATCTGTATACTATCTACATGCATATGTCAGATGAGATAGTAGGTCTTGCTGGTGTTTAGTAATGCACAGACATGTGCATCTATGGTGAAGACCAGCATATTTTGTAGTATAGGGTGCTGTACTGTTAATGTGCTGAAATGCTGCTTCCACCCTGTACCAAGGCCACATCAGTGGCTACTGACATTACCTCTTTCCCACATCTATTTTGGTCCCTCTGGTATACAACTGGGACAGCAGCCTGTAGCTGGTGAGTATGGAATTGTTTTGTTGAGGTTTGCCAATACACTGGCCATGTTAAGCCCATGCTATTTGACATGCACACATTTATCACTCCTACCCATAATGTATGATGTACATGTTCAGTTTTGTTGGTGTTAACTGCACTGCATCACAGTGGTCTCCATGGTGTCATATCTGAGGGGTATGTAAGATTCCTCCAGTATACCTCACCATCTGTCAGTGCAAGATGTGTGGACAGAGACAAACAAAATGGTGGGACAAATGGGCTACAGTAGGGACATGTATGAAACATTTCCCTTATACAGTGGATGCAACAGTGTACACACACCTATTAAGATGGCAACTCTTCCTAATATATACAATGCCAGACCACAATAATACATTCCACACCTTTTACAACCTGTAATGTGATCCTAACATTAACAATTAATGTGTAAAATAGCATTATATGTTAATGAAACAAATACGAAGTATGCACACCTTACAAAACACTGGATGCATGTGTGTGCACACACTTAAAATAACATATTGTGGAGGCAGCCTATGATGTACTGACAGCATTCATTCTACTTGAGTACACATCTGCCATCAAGTACAGGGCCTCAATGTCACACCAAATAATGGTTTGCTGTCCGAGAAGTATGTTCATCACATTTCCTCAGTTGCCTGCAACAGAAGCAGCCATGGCTTGCACACATCTTACAAAGCATCAAAGAGATCCCACATCTGAAATGTAGCAGTCAGGAGTAGGGACAAAAAACATTACCTCACCACTGCATATACCATGGAAAACAGTGCAGACAGTGATCTAGATGTGTATTGAATATGGGACAACAGTGATGTTGAAAAGAACCAGATGCCCATCCAAAACAGATGACAAGATGTGTAGAAAACTGGTCAGGGAGGCTGCCTGGAGACATGCAGCAACACTGATGGGGAGTTGCAGGAATGTCTAGCAAGTACTGCCTGTGTAGTACTGGTGGCAATAATTGCCTGGGATGTGGCCTATGGGATACGGAAAGTAGACAGAAGATTTTCCCCACAAGAAACACCATCGAGGGCTGTGTACAGGTAGCAAAAGCATAACAGCAAGTCTCCCAAAGAGATGTGCTGCAATGTGTAATGGTGTCATGACACCAAGGTTCAAACCTACAGACAGTATTCATAGAGATATGTGTGGTGCACAAGCAACACCTCACTTCACCTCAGGGCCACCATCCCCAACCTGAAGCTTGCTGGTGCCAGTGTGCACCCTTAGGGTTGCTGTTCATGAGGGACAGTTGGCAGATGGTGGCATGGAATGGGAAAGTGTGGTGACTATGGCAAGTGTGTCTGTAGACACCAGCCATAGCCAGATAACAGGTGAGGTCCCACACAGGCAGATGGACAGAGGCACTTGTAGGATGACTGCTGCCCATCATGACCCTGCCACAAGTGCCACAGCAGGTGTCACCAGACGCATGTTTTGGACCATCATGGAGGCACAGGCATGTATGGAATGTTACACCAGAGATGGTCTGAGGCTCTAGAGGGCTAGTCTACCTGCTGTACGTGACAATATCCATGATCTTGCAAATGCCCAATGTTATTATGTGAAGGTCATGGATAGACAGTTGGGTGAGATGGTGACAATCCTCGACCGTGCTAGAGCATGTGGTGGGAGTAGGACATTGGCCACATGGAAGTGGGATAGCACCACGAAAAGCTGAGGGTCTACATGGCCATGCAACATCTCACTCCCGCTCTCGTAGTGGCAGTAACAGCAGCTCCACTAAATGGGGGTGCTGTCCACACCATGATATAGCAGGCCATGGGCACGTGGTCCTGGCTAGTCTGAACAGGGATGCAGATGCAGCAGACAATTGTCATCATCAGGGGAGAGCAGGCCCAGTTCCCGTGTCCATGGCTGGACACAGTGAACTGTACACCCTGCCATATATGATCTGCAGCTGTCCAACATACTCCTGTATAGGGCAGCCACATGGCAGAACCATGTGCATCCATACACACACACACACACACACACACACACACACACACACACACACACACACACACACACAATCACCATCACAACCAGGGCACCTCTATACATACACGCACCACCTCTGCATGGCCCATTTAATAAACAACCCCCTGACTCACACACATGATGTCAACCAAAAGGCTCAGCCTAGGTTTTTGGCAAACCCACACCACACCCTGTACATATGATGATACCTGTGTCACATCCCTGTCATCTGCCATTGATGCAGGGATATGTTGATATGGTTCTTATTCACAGGGTGAATGTACTACAGTTTAGCAATGTAATGTTGTTTAAAGAGTTGTCAGCTGGCATGTTTAATGCTTACACGTCAGGGTGTGTAGCTGCCCAGACATGATGCATCATTGCTGTTATTAGCACTGACCAAATGTGGTCTCCATAATGTATTCTGTTTGTGTTCTAGGTGCCTGTGTGTCAGGAGGATGTTGGCCTGCTGTCCTTTCCCACAAGGGGGTGTGGCAGTGTGGTAACACATTGACTGTGTCATATCCAGGGTACAGCTGAACACAACAGGTCTGTATAACAGTTATTGATGTGCCACATAGTTGTTAGGCCTGAGGGGTGTATACAGGTAAGGGCATGGTGGCTGATGTAAGTGGCTGCTGTACAGTGGACAATGGTATGTGTACTGGGTGGCACACACCAAAGGTTTGTGAATAACATACACATAGAGGCTTTTGTGTTGGTGCAACACACAGACTGCTGCTCACATGGATGTACTTCACTTTGCAAATAACTCATTTTTGCAAATGTAATTCCACCAAGGCTGAATTGCCAAAACCTCAAATCACTTAATAATCAGTCCGCCAAATATAATTTCACTGAAAATAGTAGTGGCAGGGTATATGTCCTGTTCCCCACTGTAGTGCAATCCTGGAGTTGGTATAAATAGTTGTTCACAATGGAGGGTGTGGGGTAGTGTAGACCCACACCTAGTTAGATTAACTATTATCCCCTTAACATAGGCTCAACAGTATAACAGCACACTACACGTAGGGATATGCACAACTCTATCCCCAGTGTGGGGGGCTGTTCCCCCAACGACTACCACCAACTATATATACTAACTCCAGTATCGCTGTACAGTGTGGAAAAGGGCATTTACACTGCCACTACTAGTTTTGGTGAAATGAGATTCCACAAGATGATTTATTTGCAATTTCAGCTTTTGCCAATTTGGTCTTGGTCAAATGAACAGCTGGGAAATGGTTTTATTGCAAATTGAAGTAGATCTCTTCACAAACACACACACACACACACACACACACACACACACACACACACACACACACACACACACACACACTTGCCAACACTGAGATTAGAACACCTACCTATGTAGTTATTGCTACTAATGTGTTCTGCCTTAATTGCACACACCACAGAGCTTGTAGGGTGAGGTGTGTTTTGAGATTCCTGTAAAGTGGACTATATCATCAGACCTTGTACAGTATGGCAATGGGGGATGTACTGGGTATGAATGGAAACAACATACTACAACATACTGACATACACACATTGAGAAACACATGCAGTCATACACACATTTGACACACCTGCGTTTAGCAGCCTTGGCTATCCTGTCAGTCAGGGCATACTGTTACATAGTTCATGCACACAGCACAGGCATTATTGGGCTAAAGATTGTTGTCAGATAAGTGTGAGGTTGGTGGAGACAGCAGGCCACATACAGTTGACCTTGGGACATGTAGGGGGAGCGCCACTGTCTAAAATGTGACAGCCACACTCCAAGTGGACATACTACTCATTCAAACACAGGATTCTGTAATGACACACAAATGTTCACAGATTTGGGCTTCCTCAGGTTAGAACCCATGGTTATGTACTTGTTGCTACTACAGTGACACGCCCTTACTGCATGCAACACAGACTGTAAGGTGATGATTGTTCCATGGCTCTTGTACTGTGGCAAACATCACCACCCCTTGTACAGTATGGCAATGTGCAGTGAATGGGGAGACTAAACCCTCATAAAACTGCTTTAATCACTCTGGATCTAGCAGTCATTGTTCTGCCTAGCAACAAAATAAACAGCTCTTGCAGGTCATAAATCCAGGACCCTGCACACCATTGTAAAAGCAATTTACCAGTAAGCCATCTCAGATGCATGGTTTTAGGAAGTTTTTTTCAAACATACCCTACTTTACAGCCAGTTTACACTAGGGAAGAGACACTGTGCAGTTAGGAAGGATTGGTATCTACAAATATATATCTAAAAAGGAACATATACATGGAAAGAGATATATGTATGGAGATACATATATGTGTATAATAATATGTAGCTATATTACCAATAAATACTGAGGTTTTATATATATATATATATATATATATATATATATATATATATATATATATTTATATTGTGTGTGTGTGTGCGTGTGTGTGTGTGTGCGCATGTATACAAATATATACATATATATAATATATATATATACATATATATATATATATATATATATATATATATATATATATATATATATATATATATATATATATATATATATATATATATATATATATATATATATATATATATATATATATATATATACATATATATATATATATATATATATATATATATATATATATATACACATACATGTCTCAGAATATATCTGCATACATGTCTTAAAATGTCTATACAAATATATGCTGCTGATAGACTACACATAACTGGGGCAGCATGCACAGTTGGATACAAAATGACCCATGACACTCACATCTGCCCCCACAGTCCAAATAAGTACGTGAACAGTACACTGCTACAACATCATGATAGGCCATACACAATGGCCAGACATACAACAACTTCTTAACAAAACAACTGAAATGACTATACATGGCAAAGAGTAATTCAACTATCCAGTAATTCACAAACTGTCATACAATTCTTCATATGCCTCATCCTTAGCCCTTGTCACATCTTTCTTTGCCACGCACCTCATCTTCTTACACTCCTGTCTACTTTTCTCATCTCTCTGACAGTCCCACTCCTTCTTCCCCATCTTCTTTCTTTGTATATTGTCTTGTACTTCCTCAGTCCGCCACCAGGTCTCCTTGTACTACTTCCTCCATCCACATGTTACACCAAGCACCTTTCTAGCCATCTACCTTAGTAGCTCTGTTGTACTTAACCAGATATGTGGTAAATTGAAAGTGCCACCCAGTGTTTGTCTTAATCTTTCATTGAACTCCACCTCACGATTACCCTTTTCCAATTCACACCATGTGATCCTTGCTGCTGAACTCACACTCCCCCTCTTCTTGATCACCATCATCCCGCAGACCAACATTCTATGTTGCCTAAATACACTTTCCCCTTCACCACTTTACAGGTTCCAATCTCCTTAAAACTGGCCCTCCTACATTGGATATATTTCACCTACGTGCATCTTACTTCATTTTTGTAACTCACCCTATGTTCCTCCCTTGTGTTATAGCACATATTCACCACAGTCATGTCCATCTGTTTTGCAAACCCCACTACCATCTCACCATCTGTATTCCTTTTAACACCATGCATACCCATCACTTCCACAGACCCTCGGTTCCCTTCACGAACATACCCATTGACATCTACTGCAATGACCACTCTGTCAACCTTGGGTACAGTGATCACCACATTATAAAAATGACTTCACATCTTTTTTTGGCATCCATCACACAACCAAGTTGTGTAGCATATGAGCCTGCCAACCTTGGGGCACTCACCCCAGTATAACACCAGGGTACAGTGGTCAACATGCTGGACCTGGGTGGCACCCACACAATGGGCAGGGAGTGTGCAGGTAAGAGCCCAGTGGGGATAACTACACTAATGTATCAGACATACATGTATCTGTATTGGATCTACATCCATGTGTCAGATCTGACTGCAGTTGTGGATGGGGTTTTCTAATTTACAGAGGTGCACATCTATGGTGAGGACAGAACATTGTGTATTATTGGGGTTAGTACTGTAAATGTGCAGACATGCTACATCAATCCTGTACTAAGGCAACATGTGAGTCTGCTGACAATACCTCCCTCTCACAACTACCTCGGACCCTCTGGTCTGCATATGGGACAGCAGCCTGCAGCTGGTGAGTATGACATTGTTCTGCTGTTGCATGGCAATAGCCCAGACATGTAAACGGCATGCAATTTACCATGCACACAACTATCAGTAATAGCTATATTGCTTTATGTAATAGCTATATTGCTTTATGTGCATGTTCACTCGTGGTGGGGTTAACTGCATTGCATCACAGTGGTCATCACTGGGGCCTATCTGACATGAATTCAACATTCCTGTAGCATACCTTACTACTTGTCATTGCCAAGATGTCTGGAGAGAGGCCAGCAAAATGGCCAGGACAAACAGCCTGAGGTAGGGACATGTGCTTTTACCAGCAGGAGGTGGTCACCAGCCGTATATGGTACACACATCAAAATGGTATAAGCTACACAAGATATGATCCTCACACACACACACACACACACACACACACACACACACACACACACACACACACAAACACCCCCCCACACACACACACTTGCTTGTAATGGGATTAGAACTCCTGCCTATCTAGTTATTTCTGCTATAGTGCTACACAGTTATCAGACACACCGCAGAACTTATACATGTCCACCTAGTCCAAAGGTACTTCTAAGGTGGATGGCATCAACATGAATACTAAATTGGAGTGAGGGGAAGTGTAAAGGGTAGTACACAGGTCAAAAATGGTGTAACCCACACATTACATGATTCTCACACAAACAAATGTAAACAGTCGCCAGTAGGCAAATTAGAACTCCTGCCTATCTAGTTATTTCTACTACAGTGCTACACAGTTATCAGATGTGTCACATAGCTTATACATTTTTACTTACTCCAAAGGTACTCCTAAGGTGGATACCATCAACAGGGCTACTAAATTGGAGTGAGAGGAAGTGTAAATGGTAGCACACAGGTAAACAATGGTATAACCCACACACTACATGATTCTCACACAAACACACAGTTGCCAGTAGTGTGATTAGAACTCCTGCCTATCTAGTTATTTCTACTGTAGTGCTACACAGTTATCAGATACGCCATAGAGTTTATACATTTTCATGTAGTCCAAAGGTACTTATAAGATGGATGACATCAACAAGACTTCTAGATTGGGGCAAGGGAAAGTGTGAAGGGTAGTACACAAGTCAAAAATGGTATAAGCCAGACAGTACATGCTACACACACACACACACACACACACACACACACACACACACACACACACACACACACACACACACACACTCACTTGCCAGTATTAGGATTAGACCTCCTGCCTATCTAGTTATGTCTACTACAGTGCTATGCAGTTACTGCATGCACTACAGAGCTTACCGAACTTCCACATAGCCAAATCTACTATCTGCACAGCTGAGGTAAAGTATTATAGGTGGCAGAAAGTCTGCCTTGAGTTCCACCCTTACATTGTGCAAGTTCTTTTTGTCTTGCACTTCACCAGGTTATTGTAGCAATGTGTGGCATACCTGGGAGCCATCACCATTACTTGTTCATCACAGAAGTAGCCCCTTTACTTACTAGTTATGTCCACCCCTCCTGGCATGATTGAAGGCCAGTTTTCTGTGCTTTCACCCATTAACCTGGTGCACTTGTCCATTCTGATGCACTATTGCAACTGCCTCATGTACACAGACAACTCTCCCCTCTAAACTCCAAATGCTCAGATCTGTGAGAGTTACCCGTATAACACCCAGTGTGGACATATGCACTCTCCAGCAAAGACTGGACTAGCAGGTCAAGAGGATAAGATCAACACCTGCATCACACCATGTGAAACACATAGCTCACCATGACACCCACATTGACAGCCATGACATACAGTGAAAAGTCACACACCCACCTCCACAGAAGCACTCAATGGACATTTACCCAAACAGCACAGACCAGCAAGACAGACAGTCACTCAGACACCATGACATGGCACATGCCAAGGGACACATATTTAACCTACACAGTGTGCCCCTCAACCTAAGCACCTAAGGCTAACCACCTTGCACAATACAATGATTGTGGGTAACTCAGTACTAAGCCACACACATATCCTACTCACTAAGCTGAATATGGAGCAGGTAACAGCAAAATATCTATCACATGCCAGCATCCAACACATGACACAGCCAGTTATGGCACTCCACAACAACTACGAGTATCACTCTGTATCCATGTGATTGTGAATGATCTGGCGCACACCTCCCTGGACCACATAAGAAGAGACATGGTTGAACTCTGTGATTATGTGGTCCAGGCAGGTGTGACAGTAGCATGCAAAATTACTTAAACACAAACCAATAAACTTCAAATAAGTCAGTAGAGGAAACCACAACCACGCGAACACTGTAGATGAAATAAATCGCGAAATAGATTTTATTAACGTTCATAAAATACACTTGTAAAACGTTTTCATCATGCAGTTGCTTGACTTCATCAGATAAAAAGCACTGAATATACCAACTCTTCTTATATAATATTGATAAATTAATTGGATAATTATATAATTAAAATTTAAAATGGTAATGTCCACCTTGGGAAATTCTTTACATACAGGTACTTGTATATATTAGTATGCTTATTATATAAATAAAAATGAATATAGTTAGTGAAATTCGTAAACATTCATATAAAATATTGAATAAAAAACAATAAATATTAATAAATAATAATAATAAATGAACACATATATATTATCTATCATAGCATAATACTATGTTAAATATAGAAGGTTTTTTTTTTAATTTGTTATATTCACTACATGTAAAAAACTGGTATATCATTATGTATGTACATATGTTTTATATTCTGCCTGCTTTTAACTTGAGAAGTGGAGCAATATAGTATCGTTTAAACTTGGAAACCTGTTAGCTTCTAATGTTATCTGCCAACAGGTTTCTTTATGTTCTAGTTTGGTTTCCCAGGGTACTCCTCTGTTATCTCTAGCCATCATCTCAAGAACAAAGAATAGAAAATTGGCAGATGCACATGTCAGGGAATGACGATATAAGGCATTTTTAGAATTATTTTTAGCTATCTCATAGGTGTGTTCATAGATCCTCCTTTTTAAGGATCTTTCTGTTTTGCCAACATAAAATGCTTGGCATTGTTGGCAAGTCACCAAATATATGCCTCTGGCTATTACAATTGGAATAAGAAGTAGCCCTGATCCATCTATTTCTGGACATTAAGTGTATTTTATCAGTGTTAGAAATAAATCTACACTGTGGGCAATTTCCACACTTGTATGTGCCCTTTCGTTGATTTGAATATCTATTTGTATCAGGTTCATATTCAAGAATATTCTTAATATTATTCCCTCTTCTATATACAACATTTACATTTTTATTGTTGAACATGTTGAGATCTGTTATATCCCTAAAAATCATCCACTCGTCATTGATAATTTTCCTGATAATACCAGAATTAGCGCTGTATTGAGTTACAAAGGCCTTATTATATTGAAAGTCATATTTTAAATGATCAAACTTGCCAGTGTTTTTCTCTAAAGTGCCTGTTCCCAAAATAGGCTTGAATTTAGTTGTTCTGCCTTGTATAACCTCATGTTTAATGTCATTGACAAATTTATCGGGGTATCCTCTTTCACGAAACATGTCAAAAAGTTTGACACATTCCAATTTGAATTCATTTTCGTCCGAGGTCATTCTTAAGACCCTAACATATTGTCCTTTGATTATGCTGTATTTCTGGTGTCTTGGGTGTGAGCTATTATAATGAATGTAACTATTAGAAAAAGTAGGCTTCCTATAAATAGCCAATTTGAAGCCGCTGTCCTGTACTGAAAGTGATACATCTAAATAATTAACCTTATTAAAGTGTATCTGATAAGTAAAGAACAAAAAGTCAGTGGTGTTATTTAAGTAATGAATAAAATCCGAAACATTATCAGTAGATCCTGTCCAAAAAATACATATGTCATCTAAAAATCTGGAATAAAAAGTCCAGTTAGTCTGATATTTACTGTTCAAGACATATTTCTTTTCCCAGACAGTCAATATAATGTCTGCTTATGTAGGAGCAAAGTTAGTGCCCATAGGTACACCAGAAGTCTGTTTGAAATATTCACCCGAAAAATATAAAAAGTTATTATTTAATACTAGTTCGGCTAATTCAAGAGTTAAATAGATGTCATTTTCATTCACATTAGTTTTTTCTCTCAAAGCCTCTTCAAGCCACAGTAAACCCTGTTGGTGCGGGATAACAGAAAAGAGGTCAACAGCATCTATAGTAAGAAATACTAAATTGGGAACATAATGTTTTGGTGTTATTTTACTCAGGAATTCCCAAGAATCCTTTAACAGATGTGATTCTCTACCCCAAAATGTTTTGAGTTTTTTATCTAATAGTTTAGATAAAGATGAAATAATAGAGCCCTCAGCTGACACTATGGGTCTCAAGGGTGGGTTGATAATGTCCTTGTGTATTTTGGGTACCCCAAATATTGCTGGTAGTCTAGGGTACCCATTTTCTAAAAAATTGTGTGTAATCAATAACATCCTGATCTAATAAATCCTTGATGGCAAATTTCATCTTTTTATATGAAATATGTATTTCATTTATAGAAACAGATGTATAACGATTATGGTCATGTAGAGTAGCATACATTTTGCTGTCATATGTATGTTTATCCATTAGGACAGTACCACCCCCCTTGTCAGGTTCCATGATCCTTATTTCTGGATTATGACTGAGATGAATTAATAATTCATGTTCTGCTACAGTTAAATTGTGAGAATATCTATGTTTTTTACAACTTGTTCTCAATTTATTCTCAATCCTATTTTCTAGATTTTTTAATTGAGGGTGTACAGGTGGGTTGTATGTACTGTTTCTATATGGAATCGAAGTATCATAACTAATGTTACTTCCCAACAAATTTTCCAGATTAAGTTTTCTAATAAATATTTTAAGATCCAGGATGACTTGAGTAATGTTGCTATTTTTGTGTGGAACATACTTGAAGCCCTTGGTAAACAAATCAAAAAATGTGTTGGTTATAAGGATATCACTGTAGTTATAAATATAATACCCTGCTCTATTAACTACAGAAAAGTTTTCTCCTTGCAATTCAATATTGATGGCCTCTATACCATCTACCATTTCTGATATCTGTTCTGATTCCTGCTCATTTTGTATCTCCCTCCCTGTTGTAGGGGTGGGCGAGCTGGGGAAAAATGGTAATTGTTGTGTTGGTTTCTAATTCTTTCTGATCTCCTAGGTAAAACATCTTGTTCTAAATATTCCCCTTCATGGTTGTTATCTACACTCCTCAGGTTAGAATTGTTATGTGGAGATTCCTGGGGACAAGACGTATTTGTACCTTTTTGGCCCTTATCATAAAACCTAGGATGTACCGGTGGCGGTTTAGGATATTGGCACCCCTCCTGGTATTCTTTGATATCCATGTCAAGCTTTTTATATTTTCTGTGTAATATCTCATCACATTTTTTGTCAATTAGTGCCCTTATATCATAGTACTTTTTCTTCTCCTGTTCGACAGTGAATAACAAATCATTTGTAACAAATTCATTATACCTATCAATATCCTTCTCTAAACTGTGCATATCGTGCTCGTTCTTATTAATAATAGCTTGAACTATGTAAAAGCCACACTGGTCAAATGCCTTTATGAGTTCCTGATGAAATTCGCTACCCTCAACAACATTGTTAGGGTATTTAAAAATACGACGCCCCTTAGGGACTAGTTTTTTACGTAAACATTCATGCAAATACAAATTGTCCAATTGTAAAGTCTTGTACCTATAAAGTGAAATCTGTAAAGCTGCTAACTGATCAGCAAAAGTATTATTTTCCACTGTGTCAGTTCTGCACCTTGCGTCGATGTTGAAAATAGGTTTTGTCTGTATCCACTCCTGAAACGTCGATGGTTGTTCAGAATGAACATTTGTCTCTTGTTCGTTACTTTCAGGAAGGTTAGAATGTAACACTCTAGGAGTAGTCCGAAAGTCAGTGGATGATGCACTGGAGTGAACTTCCGTAGACCGGGTTATACCATCCTGATTGAGTTCTCTAGGTGTGACAGTAGCCCTGAGAAGTATACCACCATCACCTAGAATGATGCTGCAGTACTATCAACAGATGATTGACTGCAACATTGGCGTGCGTCTTTTGTGTCATTCTCAGGGGATCCAGTATCTCTCTGCTTGGGATGACATGATTAACAGAACTCAATGACTTGCCACCAGATGTCCTACATCTGTCAGCTCTGGGTTTCCAGGTACTGGCTTAGAGTCTTGCCACCCCTATAATGCCTTATTAGGCAGTGTTCCTAATGTAATTACCACCATAACAGCTAGACATGTATGCAATCTGAGGGTCATGCTGCTCAACAGTAGACATCAAAATCTCAGGATGCAGTCATTCAAAGCACTTGTCAGAGTGCAGGACATTAACATCTCTGCTCTAATGGAGAGGTGGTTCACAGCAGCAGTCAGCATGCCTGCAGTATCAGGCTATAATGCATTCCACAGCTGTCAGCCCCCAAACATGGACCACAACACACCTCCACAGGTGGTGTTGTCTCCATATTCATTATGGCTAGGCACACTTCCAGACTAGTATCCCAGCATAATGCCTTGGAGATACTTCCTGTACAACTGCCTTGGGGTAATAGTGCAATCCAGACCATAGCCTGTAATGCACATTTCTCAACACCCTGCCATCTATGAAGGTCCAATGCAACATTGACATAGTATAAGACTTCAGCTACCCATCCATCACCTGGGGAAAGTAGCCAAGTGCCAGTACATTGGACCAACACTTCCTGGGATTCATCATTTCCAGTGCCCTGGACCAGCTCATACTGATCCCTGGTAAAGGATGCAACAACCTTGACCTATGTTGACTACTTAAATATGGGACTATTACTCCCCCACAGTTGTCAATCCCTACCTGGTGAGATCCACACAGGCTGTAATCAACATGGAACTCAACATGTCAGCCACACCCTCCACAAAGGTAACCACCTTGCAAATCCTCTCCAAAGCTGACTTTGCAGCCATAAAAACAGGGGTGGATGACTTCACTGCACCCATGGCAATGGGAAATAGCTGCATGACTGTCGAATCATACACATATGCACTGTACAAACAGGTACATGAATGCATGGTACAAGCCATAGCCAACAGAACCTAGACACCATGTGATGGTCCCCTGCTATTACTAAGTGTACAACAGAAGGAGGACACTGTTGCAGAGAAAGGTGGTGTCCCATGACTGTTGAACTCCCTTATTAGCCAAAAACACAACTTGGGATCCCTCATGGAATCCCCTAGGCATCTATGAATTCAGACATGCAACAGACCCTGATGACAATCACAAAAGCCTTTGATAGTTGTATCAATAGCCTCCACAGCATTAAACACAAGTGCTGTGAGCTACTGCACAATGCTAATACATATCCTGAGACAGCAGATATTGGCCACAGTCTTGGCAACACATTCAGTGCCAGCTTAACCCTTCTCTCCCCCCACAAGTTTACAATCACAATGGCAGATGAATGGCAGGCACCCAGCAGTACTGCAGGCCAGATTAAACCTGCATTGTCCACAGGCAAGAATACAGCTTCCATGGCACACCAACATATCCATGGCTGTGTTCTACATGACATACAAAGTGGCCTTGGACCAAATATGTGTGCTCTGGTCAGTCACAGCCTCACCTCAGGCTTTGTCCCTCAAGCATGGCACACTGTTACAGTCATCTGTCTCCATAAATGGGGTAGCATATACAGATCCTGGGGATTATTGGCCCCTTAGCCTTACATGTCCACTACGTAGGAGTATGGACCACAATATCAGGGACCTGATTGACCAAGATATAGGTGATCTCCTAACTCTAGATCCACACAGTTTGGCTTTGTGAATGGCAGATCATGCCTGCTCAATCTGGATGATGTTTTTGACTGAGTCACCAGGGCTGGGCATGACAGTAAGGCACTGCATGCAGCCTACATCAATCTGTCCAAAGCTTGTGTTACCATCCCTCAGTGAAGGATTATTGATAAATCCCACAAACTAGGCATCAACCCATATATCATTGTTTGTTTTGCAAATTGGTTCACAGAACACACAGGTATGACAGCGGCAAACTCCAGGTCAGATTGGCAAGCAGTCACAAGTGGAGTCCCACAGGGGTAAGTATTGGGTAGTTTCCTGTCCAGCATCTACTTCTCAGGAGGCAAGTCCAACACAGAGGGACTCTGGCTGACCAGGTTCACAGAAGACTTCAAGCTGGGAGCTATCATTGACTCCACAAGTGATGCACACATCCCACAGAGAGGCCTCACTGAGACCACTGAGTAGTGTGGAAACCATGCCCAAATGCTTGACACCACAATATGCATCATCACCCCCCTTGGTAAAACACTCAGTTCCCAGTAAGTACTATACTGATGGGAGCCCAATGAACACTGTATGCATTATAATAGATCTGGGGACACAGGTTGGCAGCAACTCCTCCTTCAAGAACCACATTGTCACTGTGGTCAGAAAGTCCTTCTATATGGCACATTGCATTACCAAGGGCTGGCATCCAGGAAGACAGGGGTAATGATCTCTGTCTACTATTCCCTCATTAGACCACTCCTCAGGTATTATGGCCCCTTTGCCATGTACCTCACTAGACACCTGCTACAGCTGGGGAAGCCCCAGAAGCACCTCACAAAGGGGTTCCTAGGCATCAGACACACATCCTGCACAGACAGACTCAGCAGACTCAAGCTATTCTCTGTGTCATATCATCTAATTTGTAGCTCTCAGTGCTTGACTTACAAAGCCATGTCTGACCCAGCTAGTTTAGCAATGCTACATATAAATCCATCCACACCACATACTGTAGAGACTATCTCAGTACCACAATCACCACAACATGCTGCTGGGAGAGGTCCCTCACCAAGATGCTGTACATGCCTTGGAATACACTTCCCATACATGTCATGCAGAGCATCTAGCTGACCCAGTTCCAGAGAAACTTGATGAGTTCATGGGTAATAGACAGTTAAACCCAAGGATCACTGCAGTGACTATACCTGATTACAGGCACTGGGTCATAACATTGGGTGGCACAATGGCTGGGCCCTTCTATGTGCTAGGCTTGTTAAGGCTCCTGGACCATTACCTACTACACACTTGTGAACCTGTAAAGGGAATGACATCAGCTGGACTGATAAAGTAGTGCAGTGGGTGTTTAACCTATCAAAATACTTTGCCCTACAAACAGACACACATACACACACAAACTTGCCAGATGTGAGAGTAGAATCCCTACCTAACTAGTGATTACCTAACTATGATGTGTATCATAGTGTCACACAGTTACCACAGTGCTGCAGAGCTTACTGGGCTAAGAGTTGGCCAAAGGTGCCAATATGGGAATGTCATTGGCAGGACTGATAAAGTAGGGCAGTGGGTGGGAAACATATCAAGATACTACTAAAACATACATACCCACACACACATTTGCCAGAAGAGCAGAACCCCTGCCAACCTAGTCATTTGTACTATAGTATTAAGCATTTATCACATGCACTACTGAGCTTACAGGACTGACAGCTGGCCAAGGTTGTTGATAAGGGACTGACATCATCTGGACTGATAAGGTGGGGCATTGTGAAGTGTTGTGGGTGGGAATGGCATAAAACTGTTTCTCCTATAAACAAACACACAACTTCCTCAGTCTTGCACACATAACTGTCACACACACACTTCTGCATTTACCAGGACTGAGATTAGAACTCCTACTAACTAGTTATTTATACTATCATGTTATACAGTTATTGCACATGCCACAGAGCTTATGGGGCTGAGGCTTGATGGAAGGCACTTCTAAGATGCCTGATATCTGCAGGACTGCTAAAGTGGAAAAAGGGGAGGAGTACTGGCTTTGAATGGACCCAGAAGCTTTTAGTTGTGAACACACACACACACACACACACACACACACACACACACACACATAAGCACTTTTACATTTGCCAGGACTAAGATTAGAACTGCTACCTAACTAGTTATTTGTACTATTGTGTTATGCAGTTATCGCATGCTCCACAGAGCTTATGCGGCTGAGGCCTGATGGAAGGCACTTCTAAGATGACTGATAGCTGCAGGACTGCTAAAGTGAGGAAAATTGAGATATACTGAGTTTAAATGGACCCAAAAGATTTTAGTTGTGAACACACACACACACACACACACACACACACACACACACACACACACACACACACACACACACACACACACACACACTTTTACATTTGCCAGGACTGAAATTAGACCTCCTACCTAACTAGTTATTTGTACTATCTTGTTATCTTGTTGGTGCAGGATATCTGGAGTTAGCCTATCAAAATGTGGGAACAATGGGTCATACAATGAATGTGACAATTTCTCTCAGCAATGTATGGGTTGCAAGGGTTACAGGGCTGGATTTCACAGACATCTGTCATATATGGCATTTGACATTGTCGTGTACTGTTTCAGTACCTGGTGACTTACCTCCTCAAATCATCACAGTGATTTACCAGAGGAATACAGGATGGATGATGCACACACAAGGTTTATGGGCCAAATGCTATGTATTCTTGCACTAACCCGCCTGTTGTGGGGTGTGCCTACAAGAAATTGACTGCTGGTGCAGTGGAAATGGTCCAGCACCTTGGGGATATATTACAATTGTGGAATATCTGTGCATTTATGTTCTGGCCTGGTCTGATTTTCAGTCCACAGTTGTGTAATATAAATCAGACAGTATCAGGGTGATAGGCAGACTCCAGATATATTTGCAGGTGATAGGATATGTGGGGGTGTGTGTCCTGGGCAGATATGTTTGGCTATAGCTACCAGTACTTTGCATTGGGCTCTGCTCAATGGTTGACTGCATTTGGAGGGTCTTGTGTGTGTGTCAGACTGTTTGAACATCCTGGAGGTGTGTGTTTGTCACAGATATCTATATGTGGCCCACCTCATTTTGCTTGGATTGCCACATGTTGGGGTCAGGATGTTGGATAGGATGAGTGATCAGTGAGGGGTGTGTTACTCCCCATGGCTGTGGCCCAGGGTTCTGTGGTGCGGACATGTCACCATCTTTCAGGGTTAGGCCTGCCTGCAGTGGGTGCATTCCCATGTTTACACTCTGAGCCCTGCCTGTCAACTGTACGGAGTATCATAGAATGTCCATATCCATGACTCACATATCTTGTTGGTTACCCAAACAAGTGTGGTTTTCCAGTACAAGTGTTTTGCAAGTCACTCAGAGTTGAAGTCAGATATTACAGACAGTTGACATTGCAGTTTCAGATTTTGTACCCATCACACATTCCATGCTACTACAAATCATTCCATCACCTTTATAACATTATTAGAGCAGTATTTCACAGGTGTCCTTCTCTTTGGACCTTCATCACCTCATTATTCATGGCTTTGTCCTGATTTCTGGCTCCCTGAGGCTGGCACGTTTGCTCCTAGCATTTGTCAGCATGGCCTTTCTTTGCATTTTGTGGACTGTGTTATGCTGGTGTTGTTCACCCCATGACACTCCCTAAATGGCACTGTGGGTGGGGCATAGGCATTTTCCAGAGGCCTGTAAGCCAGGTGTGACAGTTGCAGGCCATCTGTAGCAGGGCAGTGCATTCTGATGATCATATGTTCCCAGGATGCCAACAGGAGACATATATATAAAACGACTCTGACCACAAACCACTTGTTGTTGTAAAAAGACAACCAGGAAAATCAAATTTATTTTATTCTCTCTAGCACTTCGGTGTTTCCACCTTCAAGGAACATCAAACAGTAAAATCACAAACCAAACTTTCTTATATATTACATTCAATTGACAGCACCTGTCTACCAATTATACAGCAGTTTGCCTTAAAGCAGACACTTCCAATTTAGTTCATTATTAAGACCATTAGGCATCATAGTTTTATATTTTAAAATAAAAATACTTTCTTTATATAATAATTTTTGTTTCAATACATTTTCATCCATACTCAGACACAGTCTCTAAAACAGTACCCTGTAACAGGGACCCATTACTATTGTGAAACATTCTAAAATGTGCAGCAATTATTTTATCCTCTCTATTATTTTTAATATCTCTTATATGCTCCATGAATCTAACACAAAATTCTCTCTTAGTTTCCCCTATGTAATAAAGCTCACATGGGCATCTTAATGCATATATTACCCCTCTACTTCTACACGTATATGTGTCTGTAGGCTCAAATATAACCCCATTTATATTCCTAAATGTATTAACAACATTATTACAAATACTGTATCTATTGCAGCGCATTGTACCTCGACTCAAGATAGTTCTTGATATTGCTATTTTTGGCATAGAAAATTTACCATATACCACCATGTCCTTTAAATTTCTACCTCTTTTGTAAGAAAAAAAATGGTTTATAAGGAAGAATATTTGCCAAAGCTTTATCTCCCAACAAATATTTCCAATAATACTCTATTAAAGCTTTTATTTCTTCACTTTTTATATTATACATTGTTACATAGTACATAGCATCTCCTTTCCCCTTATTCTCTCCAAGGAAACTGCTATTATGTTGTTTATTCATTATTTTATTTATATGCACATCCCCTTCCATATTTAACTTTCTCATTATTTTAGTATAAGCCTTTTTTAAATTATCTGGGTCACAGCCCCTATACAAAAGCATTTGGTTAGTTCTTTCCATCTCTTTCACCAACTCATTCTTATCGCTACACAACCGTGAAACACGTACCAATTCTCCAAATGGTAAAGCTTCTAACACATGGGGAGAGTGACAACTGGAGGCATGTAGGTATTGATTACCATCCACGAATTTCCTATGAATATTGGATGAAATGCTCCCATCTTTCATGCCTTCCAAGATAAGATCAAGATATACAACTTTGTTCCCTTTCTAAAGTCCATCAAAAGCAAGACCAAAGGGATTCCTATGCATATCTGTTATAAAACTCTCTACCTCTTCTTCACCCCCCTCACATATAAAAATTAAATCGTCAATAAAACGAAAATAAAAATCCACATATTTTTTCATAAAATCCAAATTAAATAAAAACTTTTTTTCAAAAAAAGACATAAATAAGTTTGCGTACATAGGGGCAAAGGCTGCCCCCATCGCTGTACCTTGTTTCTGTCTATATAATACATTGTCAAAGTAAAAATAGTTGTTTTTCAAGCAAAACTCAACCATATTGGTGACAAAATGAGATAAAGGGCTATCACCCATTAAATACTTTATCGCCTCTAAACCATCCTTATGGTGGATAGAGGTGTATAGGCTCTTAATGTCAGTCACCACCCAATATCTGGTTTTATTCCATACTACTGGGGAAATTTTATATAAAAAATCTACACTATCCTTTATATACACAGGGGATTTGAGAACATGGGGCAGTAATAACTCCTGTAATATTAGACTAATGTTATGTAGAATATAGTTGAAAGCTGAAATAATAGGCCTTCCCGGAGGTTTAACTAAACTCTTGTGTATTTTAGGCAGACAGAAAAAGATATAGCTATTTCACTTCTTTGGTTAAATAACCTATCCCTAACATCTCTTTCTTTAAAAAAACAGGAGACACCCCTGGGATAGCATGAGTGAGTTGACTGTGGATGTTACTGACAATTGCTTTCTGTTACTATTGTGCCATCAGTCTGGGTGACAGCTAGATGCTGCTTAAGTATATAAACATGTTACTGCATTTCTATGGGACTATGGGGGGGGGTGACACAACTGTACATATTACACATCTGCACAGACTGTGCTGATATTTGCTTAACATTTTGGTCCCATGTAGCATGGTGGTGTGCCCTATCTTTCAGACTACGGGCATAACAGTATCAACCACAGGTCAGAGTGTTCTGGAATAGATGTGTAGTTTCAGACATTTTACCTTTCAAAACCATACTGCCAGTGCCAGACCTGCTGTAATATCACTGTGTAAGAGTCTGTGAGTGGGGATTTCATGGGTTTCACCATGTGAGCACCTTTACCAGGCATTTTTGTATGGTTGCATACAGCTGACCTGCTGTGTGGGGTTGGTGGTTGGTATGGGTCCCCCACTTTGATATCCATGTATGTGACCTATGACCCCCCAGTTATTTGGCTCACAACATATACTGCAGTGCTATTTGTCAACTAGAGTGGTACTGCATGGTGTGGTTGGGTAGTACTGGGGATACACATCCTGCTGTTCCACATAGCTGTCAGTTGTCTGCTGCTATCCCAGTTAACCACCTCATTCCCTTCCATGTTTGAGCAATACCACAGATATGCTATCGGAAATGTCCACCCCATTATTTTACCTTGTTATATACACTGGCTTACCTTGTGCCTGCAGCTGTTATGAGGGTGGTGCTTGAGGGCTGACTATGGCGGATGCACATGATACACTGCCTATGCATGGTCAGGTATAGGTGGTGTGATGTTTGACATCCATTTTGCTGTATGTGCAAGTCAGAGAGAGATAGAGAGCGGGAGAGAGAGAGATAAGTCCCTGGGGCTCTACAGTTTCAGTGTATGTGCTATAAATTGTCTCTTTGCCAAAGCCAGGACATATTGGGCACACCTCTCTCTGCCTACAGGGGAAGGCTCAGGATGTTCCTCCTCTGAGTCACTCTGTGCTTGTTGAGGCCTTGGCAATGGTGGGGGGCTGTGTGGCCCTTCCCCATTTTGTTCCTGCTGCAGCTGTTTCTGCAAGATCATATTGTGTAGCATGGCACATACTAAGACCATGTGTGCATATGTGGCTGGGGAGTACTGCAAGGCTCCACCAGATATGTCAAAGCAGCAGAACCATGACCTGTGCATCCCAAACACAAGCTCTATAATGATCCTGGTTTGTTCGTGTGTCTCATTATGGAGTTCTTGTGTGGGCGTGTGTGCATTTCTGATGGGTGTCATCATCCACGGCTCCAGTGCATAGCCAGCATTCCCCACAAATGGCCATATGGGATGTCCCCCCTGGCAAACCACTGATACAGCTGTGAGGAATGCCAGATGTGGGAGTCGTGATAGCTTCCAGGGCAGCCAGCACACACATTCATGATAATGCCCTGGGCATTGCACACAACCTGGCAGTTGATGGAGTGGAACCCCTTGTGGTTTATGTAGACCCTACCCCCTTCACCAGGTGGTGCTTTGATGTGGATGTGTTTGCAGTCTATGGCTCCCAGTACCTCCAGGTAGTCTGCTACATGGTGGAAGAGACGCATATTGCCAGTCAGCTCCTCACAGGTGCTGGGGAATTTAATGTGCTCCACGGCATGTGTTTGCATTGCGTCCAGGAACGGTGGGGTATCCTGGACACAGATGCCTGTGAGACCCCATTGATATCCCAGGTTTCTCTTTGGAAAGTACCTGTAGCTAGTATTCATAGAGCTACACATACCTTGGTATACACTGGGATGGGTTCCCCTCTGTTCTGGATGTGAGGCGAGGCTGGCACAGCTCCACAATTAGCTACAGTATGTCCCTGTCCACCCTGTAGCACTCTACTATCTCCAGATTATGTAGCCCCTGGTAGGTTACCCTGGGGCTGAACACACTTCTCCTCCTCATAAGTCTGGGGCAGTTGCCACCATTGTCCTCTTCACCACCCTCAGCCTCTTCCACATACTGAGGTATGAGAGCAACAGCAACCCCTAACATTTTGGTAGTTTTGTTAGGTAAAATTTCCCTATCTGTGTACACTGGTGTTGTAGAGTTTGTGGGAAAAAACAGACTACAAGGTGTTTGCATAGTTTATAGTGGTGTGCTGTAGATGGTGCCTGTGTGATTGAATGAATATGATACATTCCGCTTGCCAGCTCTATTACTTGTATTTGAGTGCCTCTAGTCTGCTATTTCCCGTTTTTTTCTTGTTCAACTTGCCATTTTCTGTATTTTTTTAGTTTTGTGGTTTAAATCCCGGTATGCACTGCGCACACTCGTTTAGGCAAGGTAAACAAGGCTATACAGCCTTGGACACACGCCCTTGCTTAAATATACACAGTGCTGCCATTTCCTGTGATTTTTTTATTTCTGGTTTAAATCCCAGTGTGCGTTGCGCACACCTGTTTAGCTAAGGTAAACACATTTTAGCAGAAATGTCCCTCCCTGGATGCGAACACGCTCTTCATTTCATGGTGTAAGACATTACAGCCTCAGACACACCCCCTTGCTTAGCTGTGCTTAGCGACACGCAAACCCAGGCAACAGTGCTCCAATGTGCTTACAGAAAGCATCACACACCCCCTTTTGATGTCATTTACTTCTCCTGCTTATACAGCCATATTAGAGCACCTGCACGTTTAGGTGTGGTCTGACACTTAAAACAAATTTGTGATTCAGCAATATTCCAGACATTTGCATACCCCACTGCCTTACTCTATAGTTACTGCACTTACACTGGGCCTTTCTCCGTAGCAACCACTATTCCCTGGTATTGTTTTCATTCTGCATGCCATTGACTATAGTGGCAAAATGCAGATTTCCCTGAAAATTGCCCCCCTTTTTTTATTTTTGGTAAATCCCATTTGCATGCCACTGCCATATGCTTAAACGGTCGAGATCGGCCAAAAAAAATAAAAGTTTTATTTTATAAAACTTAAGCTATTTTTCATGCCAATGGCCATATATTTGGCCATTGGCATGCCTACTAAATGTAATACATGCTTTCTTTCAAGCTGTCATGCCTCTGTTTTGTAATTTGCAGAAATGTATTCAGCTACTAGCTGAATACATGTCTGCTTTGTACACTGTTCAAGCATGGACAACTGCCTGCTTTCTGGATTGCTAATTCACCTAATCTGCATGGTTTTCACCAGCAAATGAGGTAATTAGCATATAGCAGTGGTGTCTGTGCTGGAATAATTTAGGAGCACTCGTGCATGTCCCAGGATCTTGGTCCTGGATCGCTCGTCAGCCATATTGTGTACAGCAGCTCTTGCACTATTCCAGCACTCCATGCAGAGCTTGCTGAATCCGGCTGATGGCATATTTATGTTCATCAATTCTGTTATATAACTCTCTTGTTGTTCATCCTATATGAAATTACATGTAGGGCATACACACAGCTAGATAAACAACAAACTTAGATTTGCAAGTATACTTATTTTTAATTCTGACAATAATGTTGTTGATAGTCATTTCTTCAAAATCTGTATACAAATAATTGCAAAAATTGCAGTTATGGTATTTAAGCATATATCTTCTCATGTTCTTTATTTCAGATACAGAGAAATTTCCCCTGGAAATATTTTTTGCCACAAACATCTGCACAAATCAGATTGGTTTACAAATAAAATATAATTCTTTATAAAACTACTATGCCAGCATTACCTTACATCATCACACAAGTATATTTATTTCCTGTCATTTATCTCAATCTTTTTGAATATCTTCTGTCTGGAAATTCTGGGCTTCTTTCATAATAACAACAATACATAATTTTTTTCTTATCCTCAATAGCCCACTCAATCATCTTTAATGCTCTTTTTTTGGCCTGTCAGTTTTTGTGACTTTTGCAGTCATCCTCCCCTTGAGGCGGGCCTAACTCCATTGTAGAAATGTTTCCATGTCTTGAGGATTCTACATTGCCATTTTTCCTAGTCCTGGTGTCAGTGCACCTAGCAGGATTGGACACTTTCACCCAGGTGACTTTTTTTATTTTTAACCTACCTTTGCCCATGATAAATGCTATATAAAATACAATCTATATATCAGTGTTGTCTTGGTGAAATTTTGTGAAAACATCATCCACCACATGAAGGTACTCACCAAGAGCTGAGGATAAATTCAGTCCCAGCAATACTACTCTTCTTTTCTGGCTGATTTTATCATCTCTCCATTCGGGCCCACCTGCTTGAGAATGTTAATGTTTATGAAGATCAGCAGTTTTCCCACTTAATTACTGGCTGAAGCATAAGTTGACTGGGAGTCATCATAACAGTCCTGGTAGACATAAAAAAGGGCCACCTGTAGACAGGCATTTGACTCTCCAGGTTTAAGGATCATTCACTGCATACATGCATACATATATGCTGGCCTCCATTGCAAGGCACATGCACAGAGGATTGTTTGCACTGTGGCAACATGGACCTCTAGTCTTAAAAAATGGAAAAATATGTGGATTATTTCATTGTACCAGGCTATTTAAGAATAGAAGTGTCATCACTTAACAACTAGGGAGAAGAAAAAATAAAGGACCAGGCATATACGGAAGTTATATACATGCCATAATGGTTGATCCTTTTCATCCAGTTCTGCCCAATATGACTATTGGGTACTGAGCCATTTGTCAGATTTGATCTGGTCATCTGTTAGTAGTCCCAGCCTTGGACTTCTTCAGACTTTTACTCTAACAGTTCATAGTGCCCTCATTACTCTAAGATTGTGTTTTTGGGAGGTATCATAATGAAGGATGAAAGGAATCCCAAGGGGGCTTCAGATAGTCTGCAGGTTCTTTGAAATGAGGTGAATATTTAGAAGGGGAAGGAGGGAAGGATGTTGTATTGGATGGAGCAGGATGAAAAGGATACAGTGTCATGGCAAGTACATAACTTCCTTTTTCTTCCATCCTTCTTATCGGACTGTTGGGCTAGAATCTCAAGTTACCTGTTTTTTTCAGGTGACATCACAACAAGATACCTTTTAGCTCTGAAAGAAGCATTAGACCTAGATATGACATCCTATTTATAATGTTTGGCAAAGTTATGCAACAATAGACTAGGCTACTGTAGCCCTAATTTCATCTACAGAGGCAATTCTGAAAAAAAGCTGTGCAAACCAAAACAGATCAAGTTGAATGAGCCCTTGGTTAAAATGGCAAGGTATTGTTTCTGGAAGGCCAGACAAAGGTGACACAATCACAAAGGCATATGAATAGCATTTGTTGAGAGATTTTCTTGCTCATTTAATTTGGAGCAACTGAATGTCTTTCTTGAATGGTCTGATTCTGTGGACATAGAATCTGAGCTGTCTGTGAACATCCAGGTCTATTTTTTTTACAAATGCTCTTGTGTGCTAGAATGAGTAAGGAAGTTTAATGGTAGGTAAATGGGGTGATATAAATCAGACTGAAATTAGTATGGAATAAAGAATGGGTTAGTGCTCATAGTGACCCTATCCTTGAGAAATGCTAAGTACAATGGAATAGATGACAGAGAGTGTTGTTGTTGTTTGTCTTTTGGCTTTTCCCGGTAAGGGGTTGCCACAGTGGAACTCCGGACCACTAATGATTGGCAGTAGATTTTTACGAAATGCCGAGGTGCCAGCTCGATGCCCAACCTTCAATGAAGGCATGCCCATTTACGCACACATGTCTTTCAAACGTTACCCAACTGCGGGGAGGACATACAGACTCCACACAGAAGGCACTCCCAAGCCCAGCCGAGAATCGAACGGTAGAACCTCTTGCTGTGAGGTAACAATGCTACTGTCGTACCACCGCAGCATATATAGTTGACAGAGAGTGTGTAGCTCTGAAATCCACCTGACACATATAATTCTAATCAAAAATAGATTTTTAGGATAAAACATTGTCTGTCTCAAAAAGAGATTGTTAGAGCCTCTATAACAAAACTGAGGTCCCATTAGGGAGTGGGGTCTTTTACTGAAGAATGCAAAGCAAACAAACCTCTCTGGAAGGATTTACAAAGTTTGAAGCCAGGAAATAGTTTTGGAGCCTTGAATGGAAATTTGAGATGGATGCCAACTGTACTTTAGAGGCAGAATAGATAGATTCTATCTCTTAAAGATATGCAAGACATTGTAAAACTTCTATAATGAAGACAGAACATTGTGCCATGGCCCAGATAAAAATGTTTCCAGTTATACTTGTAGAATTTGCATGCAGAAAAGATATGCACCATCATTTGGGACAATAAAGGATTATTGGCTATTATGAAAATTAGAGAAACAAAGCAGTTAATCTGAGGATATTAAGATCTGGATGAGGCTGACTAGATGGTTAAAATAAGATATCCAAATGTGTGTCTAGAAGTCATGGAGGTTTCTTCAGATGAGACCTGAGCAGAGTGAACTAAATTTGCCTAGGCCAGAGTGATGTAATGAGAATTAATGTACAGCTGCATGTCAAGGCTTTTTGTAAGAACTTCAAAATATGAGGAATTGAAAGGTATAATAATCTGGGGGGGCACTTACAGACTACAGCATCCCATGGTGACTGAAACTCAGGAGGGATCATGCTGCTGCAGTTGTTGTATTTGTTGTTGGAAGGCAAAGTGAAAAGATTATAGCAAATTTAACCCCAGAGGATGAATATCTGCAAAGCCACTGATGGAGTGAGTAAGCACTCATGAGACATTAGAGTAGACTACGTCAGCCTGTCTGCTAGACACTCGACCTTGTCCAGAATATGCACTGTACTTAAAACGCGATGTGAATCTATTGCCCATTGCAAACTCTTATGGCTCCTCTGCATAAGGGATATGACTTGGATTTGCCTTGCTTGTTGATGTACTACATGACAAACTTAGTGTCTAGTTGAATCACTATCACTCAGTGAGGGAGCAGGTTCTAAAATTCCTGCAACACTAGTAGAGCTACCCTCATTTGCAGGATGCTGATATGCAATATGGCCTATTTTAGGGTTCAAATTCCTATACCATACTCCCTTCAAAGTGCCTTAAAATGACCCCCTACCCCCAAAGAGGAGGTGTCCATGACTACTGTTGTTGATGGAGATGGTTGTACAAAAGGTCAGCCTCCATAAATGGATGGGGATATCCACCACCATCTTAAGTGATGCCTGCAGATCTGAGTTATGTGAACTGATGCTGATGGATATCTGAAAACTTGGTCCATTGTGTGGAGAGCGTCAACTGTAGGATACTAATATGGATATGTGCATGGGTGACTGTGACAACTGAAGCAGCCATAAGACTTAAATCCCTAAGAACTAATGATGCTGGAAAAGGAGGTTTTAGCACAAGTGCCTGGATTGCAGTATGGATGGTTCGCGTTCTGTCTGGGGGCTTACTGTGCATGTTCTTATATCCAGATAACAACTGATAAGTGTTGTAGGCTGAAAACATAATTTATCATGACTTACAGAGATACCTAAAGATAGGCAAAACTATAAAAGAGTAATCTTTATCTGACTGTAGGGACACTTTGATTGTTGCAGTGAGAATCCAGTCATCTAGATATGGGATTGCATGGTTCCCCTTGAGCTGCAGATAGGATGAGACTACTGGAATCAGCTTGGTGAACACACAGGAGATTTTATAGTGATACTGAAGGCCAAGAACTTGAACTGGAAGTGATTGATTCCAAGTGGACTGCATTATAATCTTTATATGAATATCTGTTGACCAAATCCAGTCATTTGTCTTTAGGTAAAGCAAAACTACTTGAACCATGACCATTCTGAATGTGACTCTTTTGACATAGAAATTTGGGCCACTGAAATGCAGAATTGAACTGAGGTCCTTGTTCATTTTTGGTACTAAAAATAAACCAAAATAATTTCCTGACCTCCTCTCCCAGTCTGGTGGGACCTCCCAAATGGATCTTCGCTTTTGCAGAAGGATGGAGATCTCTCTTTTATTGCTTTGAGTTGGTGGGCTGAAACATCTGAGAGAGGCTGCTGTTGAGGAAGGGAAGGATATGAAAAGGGTATCTTTCTCAGCCATCTGCCCTACATGATGGGCAGCCATTCAATAAAATGGTGAGATAAATAACCTCCAACTGCCACAAGAGATGGAAAGTCAGGCAAACATTCAGGGAAGTTGGGTTTGTTTGTTGGAAACTGCCCTCCAAATCCTTGATTTTGTGTACCCCCATGACCACATTACTGGCATCTGTTGATGAGGCTGCCTCTACCTTGGCCACCCCTGGCTGAGGATGAATCAAAGGGCAAATGCTGGGTTTCTTGAACCATAAAGATTTGAAACCCTCCTGATTCCTGTTATATGATTAATGAGGGCTCTCAAATCTAACATCTATGGCAAACAGCACCTTGTCTTCTTGTGAAACCTCATTTCTTTCCCTTCTGATTCCTGTTAAAGGATTAATGAGGGCTCTCAAATCTAACATCTATGGCAAACAGCACCCTGTCGTCTTGTGAAATTTCATTTCTTTCACCACAGCTCCTAACAGCATGGAACTTTCAAAACTGGCATTGATGAATGACTCCTTAAAGTTGTCAGAAAGTAGCAAAGATGAAGCCAGGTGTGATGTCTAAAGGTGATGCCTGTACCTGCTGCCCTGGCTGCTCCATTGGCATTATACAGCAGGTGCATAATGAGGTTAGTAATATTCAACACTGTGCCTACAGTAGTACCCAGCAGGTGCATAATGAGGTTAGTAATATTCAACACTGTGCCTACAGTAGTACCCAGCAGGTGCATAACTGGATTAGTAATGTTCAACATTGTGCCTACAGTAGTACCCAGCAGGTGCATAACTGGATTAGTAATGTTCAACATTGTACCTACAGTAGTACCCAGCAGGTGCATAACTGGATTAGTAATGTTCAACATTGTACCTACAGTAGTACCCAGCAGGTGCATAACTGGATTAGTAATGTTCAACATTGTACCTACAGTAGTACCCAGCAGGTGCATAACTGGATTAGTAATGTTCAACATTGTACCTACAGTAGTACCCAGCAGGTGCATAACTGGATTAGTAATGTTCAACATTGTGCCTACAGTAGTACCCAGCAGGTGCATAACTGGATTAGTAATGTTCAACATTGTGCCTACAGTAGTACCCAGCAGGTGCATAACTGGATTAGTAATGTTCAACATTGTACCTACAGTAGTACCCAGCAGGTGCATAACTGGATTAGTAATGTTCAACATTGTACCTACAGTAGTACCCAGCAGGTGCATAACTGGATTAGTAATGTTCAACATTGTACCTACAGTAGTACCCAGCAGGTGCATAACTGGATTAGTAATGTTCAACATTGTACCTACAGTAGTACCCAGCAGGTGCATAACTGGATTAGTAATGTTCAACATTGTGCCTACAGTAGTACCCAGCAGGTGCATAACTGGATTAGTAATGTTCAACATTGTACCTACAGTAGTACCCAGCAGGTGCATAACTGGATTAGTAATGTTCAACATTGTGCCTACAGTAGTACCCAGCAGGTGCATAACTGGATTAGTAATGTTCAACACTGTGCCTACAGTAGTACCCAGCAGGTGCATAACTGGATTAGTAATGTTCAACACTGTGCCTACAGTAGTACCCAGCAGGTGCATAACTGGATTAGTAATGTTCAACACTGTGCCTACAGTAGTACCCAGCAGGTGCATAACTGGATTAGTAATGTTCAACACTGTACCTACAGTAGTACCCAGCAGGTGCATAACTGGATTAGTAATGTTCAACACTGTGCCTACAGTAGTACCCAGCAGGTGCATAACTGGATTAGTAATGTTCAACACTGTACCTACAGTAGTACCCAGCAGGTGCATAACTGGATTAGTAATGTTCAACATTGTGCCTACAGTAGTACCCAGCAGGTGCATAACTGGATTAGTAATGTTCAACATTGTGCCTACAGTAGTACCCAGCAGGTGCATAACTGGATTAGTAATGTTCAACATTGTACCTACAGTAGTACCCAGCAGGTGCATAACTGGATTAGTAATGTTCAACACTGTGCCTACAGTAGTACCCAGCAGGTGCATAACTGGATTAGTAATGTTCAACATTGTACCTACAGTAGTACCCAGCAGGTGCATAACTGGATTAGTAATGTTCAACATTGTACCTACAGTAGTACCCAGCAGGTGCATAACTGGATTAGTAATGTTCAACACTGTGCCTACAGTAGTACCCAGCAGGTGCATAACTGGATTAGTAATGTTCAACATTGTGCCTACAGTAGTACCCAGCAGGTGCATAACTGGATTAGTAATGTTCAACATTGTGCCTACAGTAGTACCCAGCAGGTGCATAACTGGATTAGTAATGTTCAACATTGTGCCTACAGTAGTACCCAGCAGGTGCATAACTGGATTAGTAATGTTCAACATTGTGCCTACAGTAGTACCCAGCAGGTGCATAACTGGATTAGTAATGTTCAACACTGTGCCTACAGTAGTACCCAGCAGGTGCATAACTGGATTAGTAATGTTCAACACTGTGCCTACAGTAGTACCCAGCAGGTGCATAACTGGATTAGTAATGTTCAACACTGTGCCTACAGTAGTACCCAGCAGGTGCATAACTGGATTAGTAATGTTCAACACTGTGCCTACAGTAGTACCCAGCAGGTGCATAACTGGATTAGTAATGTTCAACACTGTGCCTACAGTAGTACCCAGCAGGTGCATAACTGGATTAGTAATGTTCAACACTGTGCCTACAGTAGTACCCAGCAGGTGCATAACTGGATTAGTAATGTTCAACACTGTGCCTACAGTAGTACCCAGCAGGTGCATAACTGGATTAGTAATGTTCAACACTGTACCTACAGTAGTGCCCAGCAGGTGCATAACTGGATTAGTAATGTTCAACACTGTACCTACAGTAGTGCCCAGCAGGTGCATAACTGGATTAGTAATGTTCAACACTGTACCTACAGTAGTACCCAGCAGGTGCATAACTGGATTAGTAATGTTCAACATTGTACCTACAGTAGTACCCAGCAGGTGCATAACTGGATTAGTAATGTTCAACATTGTACCTACAGTAGTACCCAGCAGGTGCATAACTGGATTAGTAATGTTCAACATTGTACCTACAGTAGTGTCCAGCAGGTGCATAACTGGATTAGTAATGTTCAACACTGTACCTACAGTAGTGTCCAGCAGGTGCATAACTGGATTAGTAATGTTCAACACTGTACCTACAGTAGTACCCAGCAGGTGCATAACTGGATTAGTAATGTTCAACACTGTACCTACAGTAGTGTCCAGCAGGTGCATAACTGGATTAGTAATGTTCAACACTGTACCTACAGTAGTGTCCAGCAGGTGCATAACTGGATTAGTAATGTTCAACACTGTACCTACAGTAGTGTCCAGCAGGTGCATAACTGGATTAGTAATGTTCAACACTGTACCTACAGTAGTGTCCAGCAGGTGCATAACTGGATTAGTAATGTTCAACACTGTACCTACAGTAGTGTCCAGCAGGTGCATAACTGGATTAGTAATGTTCAACACTGTACCTACAGTAGTGTCCAGCAGGTGCATAACTGGATTAGTAATGTTCAACATTGTACCTACAGTAGTACCCAGCAGGTGCATAACTGGATTAGTAATGTTCAACATTGTACCTACAGTAGTACCCAGCAGGTGCATAACTGGATTAGTAATGTTCAACATTGTACCTACAGTAGTGTCCAGCAGGTGCATAACTGGATTAGTAATGTTCAACATTGTACCTACAGTAGTACCCAGCAGGTGCATAACTGGATTAGTAATGTTCAACATTGTACCTACAGTAGTACCCAGCAGGTGCATAACTGGATTAGTAATGTTCAACATTGTACCTACAGTAGTACCCAGCAGGTGCATAACTGGATTAGTAATGTTCAACATTGTACCTACAGTAGTACCCAGCAGGTGCATAACTGGATTAGTAATGTTCAACATTGTACCTACAGTAGTACCCAGCAGGTGCATAACTGGATTAGTAATGTTCAACATTGTACCTACAGTAGTACCCAGCAGGTGCATAACTGGATTAGTAATGTTCAACATTGTACCTACAGTAGTACCCAGCAGGTGCATAACTGGATTAGTAATGTTCAACATTGTACCTACAGTAGTACCCAGCAGGTGCATAACTGGATTAGTAATGTTCAACATTGTACCTACAGTAGTACCCAGCAGGTGCATAACTGGATTAGTAATGTTCAACATTGTACCTACAGTAGTACCCAGCAGGTGCATAACTGGATTAGTAATGTTCAACATTGTACCTACAGTAGTACCCAGCAGGTGCATAACTGGATTAGTAATGTTCAACATTGTACCTACAGTAGTACCCAGCAGGTGCATAACTGGATTAGTAATGTTCAACATTGTACCTACAGTAGTACCCAGCAGGTGCATAACTGGATTAGTAATGTTCAACATTGTACCTACAGTAGTACCCAGCAGGTGCATAACTGGATTAGTAATGTTCAACATTGTACCTACAGTAGTACCCAGCAGGTGCATAACTGGATTAGTAATGTTCAACATTGTACCTACAGTAGTACCCAGCAGGTGCATAACTGGATTAGTAATGTTCAACATTGTACCTACAGTAGTACCCAGCAGGTGCATAACTGGATTAGTAATGTTCAACATTGTACCTACAGTAGTACCCAGCAGGTGCATAACTGGATTAGTAATGTTCAACATTGTACCTACAGTAGTACCCAGCAGGTGCATAACTGGATTAGTAATGTTCAACATTGTACCTACAGTAGTACCCAGCAGGTGCATAACTGGATTAGTAATGTTCAACATTGTACCTACAGTAGTACCCAGCAGGTGCATAACTGGATTAGTAATGTTCAACATTGTACCTACAGTAGTACCCAGCAGGTGCATAACTGGATTAGTAATGTTCAACATTGTACCTACAGTAGTACCCAGCAGGTGCATAACTGGATTAGTAATGTTCAACATTGTACCTACAGTAGTACCCAGCAGGTGCATAACTGGATTAGTAATGTTCAACATTGTACCTACAGTAGTACCCAGCAGGTGCATAACTGGATTAGTAATGTTCAACATTGTACCTACAGTAGTACCCAGCAGGTGCATAACTGGATTAGTAATGTTCAACATTGTACCTACAGTAGTACCCAGCAGGTGCATAACTGGATTAGTAATGTTCAACATTGTACCTACAGTAGTACCCAGCAGGTGCATAACTGGATTAGTAATGTTCAACATTGTACCTACAGTAGTACCCAGCAGGTGCATAACTGGATTAGTAATGTTCAACATTGTACCTACAGTAGTACCCAGCAGGTGCATAACTGGATTAGTAATGTTCAACATTGTACCTACAGTAGTACCCAGCAGGTGCATAACTGGATTAGTAATGTTCAACATTGTACCTACAGTAGTACCCAGCAGGTGCATAACTGGATTAGTAATGTTCAACATTGTACCTACAGTAGTACCCAGCAGGTGCATAACTGGATTAGTAATGTTCAACATTGTACCTACAGTAGTACCCAGCAGGTGCATAACTGGATTAGTAATGTTCAACATTGTACCTACAGTAGTACCCAGCAGGTGCATAACTGGATTAGTAATGTTCAACATTGTACCTACAGTAGTACCCAGCAGGTGCATAACTGGATTAGTAATGTTCAACATTGTACCTACAGTAGTACCCAGCAGGTGCATAACTGGATTAGTAATGTTCAACATTGTACCTACAGTAGTACCCAGCAGGTGCATAACTGGATTAGTAATGTTCAACATTGTACCTACAGTAGTACCCAGCAGGTGCATAACTGGATTAGTAATGTTCAACATTGTACCTACAGTAGTACCCAGCAGGTGCATAACTGGATTAGTAATGTTCAACATTGTACCTACAGTAGTACCCAGCAGGTGCATAACTGGATTAGTAATGTTCAACATTGTACCTACAGTAGTACCCAGCAGGTGCATAACTGGATTAGTAATGTTCAACATTGTACCTACAGTAGTACCCAGCAGGTGCATAACTGGATTAGTAATGTTCAACATTGTACCTACAGTAGTACCCAGCAGGTGCATAACTGGATTAGTAATGTTCAACATTGTACCTACAGTAGTACCCAGCAGGTGCATAACTGGATTAGTAATGTTCAACATTGTACCTACAGTAGTACCCAGCAGGTGCATAACTGGATTAGTAATGTTCAACATTGTACCTACAGTAGTACCCAGCAGGTGCATAACTGGATTAGTAATGTTCAACATTGTACCTACAGTAGTACCCAGCAGGTGCATAACTGGATTAGTAATGTTCAACATTGTACCTACAGTAGTACCCAGCAGGTGCATAACTGGATTAGTAATGTTCAACATTGTACCTACAGTAGTACCCAGCAGGTGCATAACTGGATTAGTAATGTTCAACATTGTACCTACAGTAGTACCCAGCAGGTGCATAACTGGATTAGTAATGTTCAACATTGTACCTACAGTAGTACCCAGCAGGTGCATAACTGGATTAGTAATGTTCAACATTGTACCTACAGTAGTACCCAGCAGGTGCATAACTGGATTAGTAATGTTCAACATTGTACCTACAGTAGTACCCAGCAGGTGCATAACTGGATTAGTAATGTTCAACATTGTACCTACAGTAGTACCCAGCAGGTGCATAACTGGATTAGTAATGTTCAACATTGTACCTACAGTAGTACCCAGCAGGTGCATAACTGGATTAGTAATGTTCAACATTGTACCTACAGTAGTACCCAGCAGGTGCATAACTGGATTAGTAATGTTCAACATTGTACCTACAGTAGTACCCAGCAGGTGCATAACTGGATTAGTAATGTTCAACATTGTACCTACAGTAGTACCCAGCAGGTGCATAACTGGATTAGTAATGTTCAACATTGTACCTACAGCAGTGTCCAGTTCTTTCTTTTACTCTAACATGGTGGCTTGTGCAAGTTATGCATGGCTTGTTCTGCCAGATCCTATTGGAAGAAATTCATATCTATTATATAATGTAATACCCTCAAAACAAAGGTGTCTGAGGCATAACAAAATTATTAGGCATAGCAAAATTAATTTAAAATGGGTGGCGAAAGCCAAACACACCCTGGCTAGGCTTATAAATGCCCTAGGGCAGATAGCCTAGTATGAACCTATGAACCTATAAGTATATACTCCCTGCTATCCAAACTATTCTATCTAATCCCCTAAACTCTTTCTTTGGGAAGTAGACAGTGGTTGAATCATCACTCAGCTCTGTCTTGGTGGCTGATGCAACAATCATAGAACCCACAAGATGACCTTTTCACCTGTGCTGCCTATTTTTAGGTGGGCATAGAATTTTATCAGCCTTACAAAGAGCACTTTAATTGGGGCTGCAGTGGTGCAGCGGTTAGCATTGTCGCCTCACAGCAAGAGGTTCTCCCATTTGATTCTCGGCTGGAGTGCCTTCTGTGTGGAGTCTGCATGTCCTCTTTGCAGTCAAGTGATGTTTAAAGACATGCAGGTAGGTGCATGCATGAATGAGTGTGCCTTCTTTGAAGGTTGGGCATCGGGCTAGCAACTCGGCACCGTAGAAATCCACTACCAATCATTAGCGAACCGGAGTTCCGCTGTGGCGACCCCTAACTGGGAAAAGCCATAAGACAAACAACAACAAAGAGCACTTTAATTATGTTTATTTCCAGCCATGCCCTCCTGGGGTCAAAATCAATAAGATGGCCAGCAGTAAATACCAACAAAAAGGTAAAGGGTACAGAACAGTAGGCCTCGAAAAGCACTTCCTTATCCTAAGAGGACGGGTCTGTTGACCAAGATCTCCTCTGTCACATCAGTTCAGGGATTTTGCTAAATGTGGCATCCTCAGGATGGGATTGTGGGGAGCCTTCTCTCTCTCATTCAAGTCCATGTCTGATGTTAACAGTTCTGTGATTGAATACCTATGCCTCCTCTTACATGACTTCTTCTTGCTGGAAATCCCCAATTGAGGCTACTCAGAATCCCCTAAAGACTCATTGTGAACTGGTTGTGATTCTGTGAGGCATTCCATTCTGTTCCATCCTAGGAAGTTTTGATAAACAGGCTGAACTCCTGCCAAGAGGGTGTCGAGGGGTGGAGGTGCTACCCATGGAGGCTCAATTGCCTGGTAGAGGAGGCTACCATCTTCTCCATAACTTCAAAGACAGATCCACAAATCATTGATATTGGGGATCCCCATCCTGGAGCTGTCCCACCATCCTTTCTGAAGCAGATGTTAGAAGTGCCACAGAGGTGTACACCACAAGGCGACCTGTATGACCCTGAAATAGAGATCAGTACTGATGGCTTGTAGGCTGAGGGGTCTGATATTAAGAATGATCCCAATCAAGTTGGAGCAGAGGACTGTGTCATAGACCTAGCATCAAGCAATTTCTCCTGAAATCCACTCTACACTGAAGATCTTGGCATCAAGTGCATCAGATGCATGGGAGCTGGTGCAGAGGTAATAGTACCTCTTAGCGATGAGCAAACTACAGGTAGATAATCAATAATGCTGAAAATGCTAAAAGTGATGAGTTAGTCCAACCTGATCTGAAACACAGGTCTATGAGATAATACCCAAATCTATCTGTGCCTTCAGAACTGCCCTCAACATAGGCTTACAATGATTTTCAGCAGAGCTACAAGCTACAGAATTATCTGACAGGCTTCAGGAAGGAACAAGAAGATGGTCCAGAGGAGGAGAAGTGGGAGACTTTCCCCTTGGAGGAACGGCTAGTAAAAAAACATTGATAAAGAATGTGTCCCTTATAACAATGGTCTCAAAAACTGCAGGCAGAGATTTGCGCATTGTTGTTGATGCCAGAGGGGTAGAGCATTTTCTTTCCCTGGCTTCTTTGGTTATTAGTTCTGGCTTACTTGAGCTTTCACTTCCTCTGAACTTTTTTTTATTTTTTACTTTTTTTTTACTGTCTTGTCTCTAGAAGCAGTTGACTATTTGGGGGGGGGGGGGTGCCTTCAGGATGAACTTATTGCAAATGTCCAGCACAGACCTAGGCCTAAAGCCTTTGCAAAAATTAGTTTGCTTCCAGCTGCTCTGGCCTCAGGCACACCACACATAGGTCACGGGTACCCTGAGGTGGAATTTTATGACATTTTCCAAACTTTTTGAAACACTTTTTCCATAGTTAACTAAGCTAATGAGCTACAATGTCTCACACAACCACAGTAGTAGTAAGCAGAGCAGAACCTGTAGTATCACCAAAGAAAATCTAATAAGAAATCTATTTTGTTAAGGCAAAGATGACTAAGAGATGCCAGGCAAGAAGAATAGATAAACTGAGCACAGCTCAACAGCAAAGACAATTGAATGATTTCTAAGATATAAAGATTGTTAATTTCATTCATGAAAATCACAACAAAGGTTCAGTAAGTAAGTAAATAAATACATACATACATACATACATACATACATGCATGCATACATACATACATACATAAATTCAGACTGCTTACCTGAGGCATGAATGATCTGAAGATTGGCTAGATAATGGACAGATGGATGAAACAGGCTAACAGAATACCAGAAGGGTCTGCAGCCCTAGGTACCAGAAGAATTTTATTTTATTGTATTTAATTAAAAGGCATGTCAGTTGAGCCCCAGGGGTCTCCTTTTCAGTCATTATGAGTTAGAAATAGGCATGATATGCAGTTGCGCCATGCATGCAAATAGGTGGGAAGATGGTGTAATCGTTAAGGTGCTTGCCTTACAAGCAGAGGCTGCAGGGTTTGATTCTCACATGGGGTAAGTGGCTAGGCTTAAAATAGCCTGCAAAGGCAGTTAGCCTAGTACCATCCTATGAAGATATAATTAACAATCAATAGAAAATTTCAAATAGCCTGAGAGATGGCACAAAAAGCACACCAGCAGCTTAATTTACAAGAGCAGATAGCTACAATATAAGTATCCTTTCAAAGGTAGCATTATATAATGCCCTTATGCAGCAAACAGTAAGTGTCCTTGGGAAGTTAAATGCTATTTTACCCCACTGCAGTAATTACTCTTTGCCAGGTTAGTTGAGGGTCAATAGTCAAAGGCTTCAGAACAGCCTGTCATCTCCAGACCAGCAAATGACCATTTATGAGATGTTGTGCACTGACCAGCAAGCACTAGACCACCAGGACAAACAGCATACGGGAGTGGGGGAGCAGAGATCTAAAGCATACTAGTTAATAAATGTATGTACATATACCGGTGCACTTTGAAATCTCGAATGCTCAAAATCTTGAAATTCAAAAGACTGAGTCCAAAATCTCGAAAATTCAAAATACTGAAAACTCAAAATGCTGAATCTCATAATAGTGAAAAAACACAGGACACCAACACTTACTATAGTCCAGCACAACTACATGCAGAAACATAAAAAATAAATAAATCAGACAGCAAGTACATTAATTCAAATAAAATCCTTTATTATAAGCAATTTCGTTCACCTCATATAACATGAACTTCTTCAGACATTTAACACAAAGACAAACCAAGTTTAAATAATGTACCAATCAATGACATCATAAAAGCGATACAAAATTTAAAGCCACACCCCCATGAGAATGTCTAAATCAATGAAAAATATGTATGTAAAATATGTATATATATCTCCAACATCTATCTAGAAACAGTCCACAAATGTCACTATATTACAATACTGTAGAGCAAAAAAAATGATAAAATACAAATATACATATTTGAAAATAATTCATCTGTCAAGAGACTTAAATTTAAGAATACATTTCAAA
>NC_056740.1:408070749-408183249 GCF_019279795.1 Protopterus annectens | reverse complement strand
ACATAAAGGAACCCTGGGCCTGCTTGTTGGGAAAACATGAGAGGATACACATAGTAAAAAGGTATGAGTGTATCAGGCGAAGATTAGAAAAGAGTGACTAAAGACGTTTTACACATTTGAAACAATGCCAGATACAACTAATGCATCAAATAAAACAGTTATGCCATGTGTTTAATTATATGCTTAAGTGAGCTACCTATCCAAGAAAAACAGATGTTCTCCAGTCACAATATGTTTGTTAGAGCTGCACATATTTTAAGCTGTAGCCATGGTATTGAAAAGATGTGTATTTTTAGCTGCTATTATCACAAGAAAGTCATCTAATGCATGCAGTTGTTTATAGACACACACGTGCACACACACACACACACACACACACACACACACACACACACACACACACACACACACACACACACACACACACACATCGAGGTAATTTTGCCTAAGGAGTGGGAGGATGCAACAACTTGTGGAATCGTGAGAGACTCAAAATTTATTGAACAACAAAATCTAGTCTGTCATTAGGACAGATTTTGTTAAAAAATCCTGACTATTGAATTATCCTTCTCGATCAATATTCTAAAGAAGTGAAAGCTTCTTTTATAGCTAGTGAGAATATATAGCTGATATAGTCTGGATATTTTGTTATGACAGCCTTTAGGGATGGGGAGTGGGACTCTAAGCATTTTTACTCAACTTGAAATATCTGTAACAGCATCTTACAATTTACAAGGTGTAGCATATAGAGGAGCAGATTCTTTCAGGAAGTTGCTGTCAGAGCTTATGAAATTCAACAAGGTCGCCGTGACTGGTTTTCCTACTCTGAGGTGCACTGAAGCCATGTAACTCTAGATTGCAAAAGCTTTCATAAATTATTATTCTATTGGACTCCCCCTCTAATGTGCATTTTCTCTTGGAGATTATCTAATGATATTTTTATTTGCAGTTCTTTGTTTTTTTGTGTGTGTGTTTTCATCCAATAATCCAGTAAACACACTCAGGGTTTTCTGTGGACTTCAGTAATTGATGTAGCTAGTCTGTTGCTATTTTTGAAATATGGAATGCTGCAGCTCACTAAATACACTCTTCTCCAGTTGGTTCTTCAGAGTACAAAAGTGCAACTTTGAACATATCATCAGTATTTTGAATAACTTGTCTTTCCTGTTTGCACATTTGCAAACGTCCCCAGTAACTATTATTTTGTGACAGCAACATTCAATTGTAGTTAAAAATAGCACTATCAACAATGCAAAAAATGTTCAAATGTATGCTGGTTAAAAGATGAATTCATGAGTTTTAGTCTTTAGAGTGCTGTTAGCAGGTTAGGGTGAGTAGAACAACACATCAGTACAACTACTGACAACAACCTCATCTCAGCAATGAGCATAAATACAACTACGGACAACAACCTCATCTCAACAATGAGCATAACTACAACTACGGACAACAACCTCATCTCAACAATGAGAAAAATACAACTACGACAACAACCTCATCTCAACAATGAGCATAAATACAACTACGGACAACAACCTCATCTCAACAATGAGCATAAATACAACTACGGACAACAACCTCATCTCACCAATGAGCATAAATACAACTATGGACAACAACCTCATCTCACCAATGAGCATAAATACAACTACGGACAACAACCTCATCTCACCAATGAGCATAAATACAACTACGGACAACAACCTCATCTCAACAATAAGCATACATACAACTACGGACAACAACTTCATCTCACAAATTAGCATAAATACAATTACAGACAACAACCTCATCTCACCAATGAGCATAAATACAACTACAGACAACAACCTCATCTCACAAATGAGCATAAATACAACTACGGACAGCAACTTCATCTCACAAATGAGCATAAATACAACTACAGACAACAATCTCATCTCAACAATGAGCATAAATACAACTACGGACAACAACCTCATCTCAACATTGAGCATAAATACAACTATGGACAGCAACCTCATCTCAACAATAAGCATAAATACAACTACGGACAACAACCTCATCTCAACAATAAGCATAAATACAACTATGGACAACAACCTCATCTCACAAATGAGAATAAATACAACTACAGACAACAACTGCATCTCACCAATGAGCATAAATACAACTACAGACAACAACCTCATCTCAACAATGTGCATAAATACAACTACGGACAACAACCTCATCTCACAAATGAGCATAAATACAACTACGGACAGCAACCTCATCTCACAAATGAGCATAAATACAACTACGGACAACAACCTCATTTCAACAATAAGCATAAATACAACCACAGACAACAACCTCATCTCAACAATGAGCAAAAATACAACTACGGACAACAACCTCATCTCAACAATAAGCATAAATACAACTACGGACAGCAACTTCATCTCAACAATGAGCATAAATACAACTACGGACAGCAACTTCATCTCAACAATGAGCATAAATACAACTACGGACAACAACCTCATCTCAACAATGAGCATAAATACAACTACGGACAACAACCTCATCTCAACAATGAGCATAAATACAACTACGGACAACAACCTCATCTCACCAATGAGCATAAATACAACTATGGACAACAACCTCATCTCAACAATAAGCATAACTACAACTACGGACAACAGCCTCATCTCAGCAATGAGCATAAATACAACTACGGACAACAACCTCATCTCAGCAATGAGCATAAATACAACTACGGACAACAACCTCATCTCAACAATAAGCATAAATACAACTATGGACAACAACCTCATCTCACAAATGAGCATAAATACAACTACAGACAACAACCTCATCTCACCAATGAGCATAAATACAACTACAGACAACAACCTCATCTCACAAATGAGCATAAATACAACTACGGAAAGCAGCTTCATCTCACAAATGAGCATAAATACAACTACAGACAACAATCTCATCTCAACAATGAGCATAAATACAACTACGGACAACAACCTCCTCTCAACATTGAGCATAAATACAACTACGGACAGCAACCTCATCTCAACAATAAGCATAAATACAACTACAGACAGCAATCTCATCTCAACAATGAGCATAAATACAACTACGGACAACAACCTCATCTCAACAATGAGCATAAATACAACTATGGACAACAACCTCATCTCACAAATGAGAATAAATACAACTACAGACAACAACTACATCTCACCAATGAGCATAAATACAACTACAGACAACAACCTCATCTCAACAATGAGCATAAATACAACTACGGACAACAACCTCATCTCACCAATGAGCATAAATACAACTACGGACAACAACCTCATCTCAACAATAAGCATAAATACAACTATGGACAACAACCTCATCTCACAAATGAGAATAAATACAACTACAGACAATAACCACATCTCACCAATGAGCATAAATACAACTACAGACAACAACCTCATCTCAACAATGAGCATAAATACAACTACGGACAACAACCTCATCTCACAAATGAGCATAAATACAACTATGGACAACAACCTCATCTCACCAATGAGCATAAATACAACTACGGACAACAACCTCATCTCAACAATAAGCATACATACAACTAAGGACAACAACCTCATCTCACAAATGAGCAAAAATACAATTACAGACAACAACCTCATCTCACCAATGAGCATAAATACAACTACAGACAACAACCTCATCTCACAAATGAGCATAAATACAACTACGGAAAGCAGCTTCATCTCACAAATGAGCGTAAATACAACTACAGACAACAATCTCATCTCAACAATGAGCATAAATACAACTACAGACAACAACCTCATCTCAACATTGAGCATAAATACCACAAGCAGCACTCAAGGCAGGTCTTCCTGATGTAGCTATAACGCTGTTAATGATACTGTGACAAGCGGACAAAGTCTTAAATATAAATCTTTACTTAAATACTAGAATACTTAAACAGAGCAAATACAAATTCTTAGACTTGAAGTGCTTTTCATCTGCACTAAAGCAAACTTCATCAAAAGTCACTACTGTTTCACAAACCATGCTTTTAATTGCTCAATGAATGACGTGTTTAAAAACCTGAGCAAACATAAGAATACTTAAAGATATAGCTCACTAAGCAAACTATTGGAAGGCTAACAACAAATATACTAAAATTTATACAAAAATGTATATATATAAAAGTGTATATATAAAAAAGAAAGAAAAAGTATAAAAAATATACTCAAACATGTTCAAAGAATGTATATATATGAAAGTCCCTTTAAATTTTTTTACTACATAATGTGGGTTTTATAAAATTAATATACTACACCTAGATCACAACAGATTTGAAAAACTATATTTAAATATAGGATTAACAAACCAAAATGTCTCGTTCATTACATTATTATGTAAACACAGGTGTATAACTAACGATACAAGTTTTTACCTTTTAAAACACAACTTATTGAACACATATCATTTAAACCGGGGAAACTATAGGCATCAAGGCGTATTTGCCATCCCAATTCAAGTTCTTCCAATTGTGAAGGGCTTATGCCTCCTCTTGGATGTGGGGTAATTTGGTCTATTGCCATATAGCTAAATCCATGACCAGGATGGGTATGAACATGTTTAGCCAATGCATTTTCTAACCTGGTTTTATTAATCGCATATTCATGCTCATATACTCTGTCTCGAAGCCTGCGTTCTGTTTTCCCTATGTAGAAAGCAGAACAGCATTTACATCTAGCAATGTAGACTAAAGATTTTGATTGGCAATTAAATTTAAATCTCACCTTATATTGTACATTATTCACTGAAATTAGCTTAATTATTGAACTATTAGATCTGGTTCTTACAAAACATTTCTTTATTTTTGGGGAAAACTTTTACTTGCAAAGATCTGGTGTTGCTATGGGTTCACCTTGTGGTGGGAGTTTCGCCAACCTCGTTATGGCACAATGGGAAACCGAATTTATTTTCAATAATACTGATTTGGTAAAGAATATCATATACTATACGAGGTTCCTGGATGACATTTTTATTTTACTGAGGGGGTCAGCTCAAGATGGCGCTGATTTGGTTCAGTATCTAAATGAAACAACTGAGTTCCTTAGGTTTACTTCATCCTTTGATACAGAGGTAATAGCTTACCTCGATATTCTATTAGTGAAGAATAGAATTTCCCGTTGCTTTCAAGCTAGTATATATAGGAAGACAACTTACTCAAATGACTTTCTACATTTCTCAAGTAACCATCCTTTCCACCAGAAACATTCAGTCGTGAAGGGTCAGCTCGTCAGAGCTGCACGTATTAACACACTGTTATGTGACTTCATTGCTGAATGTGACTGGTTGAAAGGTAAGTTTTTAGCTCGTGATTACCCGGAAAATTTAATTGACACATTAATAGATGAAGTTAAAGTGAAGAGAATTAATTTGACGTATTCACCAATTTTAACAGTAAAAATCTATGGTGAGGCAATGATTCAACCAGTAGACATACTAGATAAGGAAGTCAGTTCTATACATACTAGTGACCGTAGAGCACCCCCCTGTGAAAATAACCCATGTCTTAAATTTATCACAACTTTTTGCTGTGATAGTTACTTGGTAATGGATATTTTAAAGAAAAACTGGAATTTATTTAGAACATCACCAGCTATATTGGATAAAATAAGAAATACCCCACGCACAGTTTTTAGGAAAGGCAAGAACCTTAAAAACATACTGGAGTCAACACCTCAGCCACTTCTTCGGAGAACCGGTATGGTCAAGTGTGAAGCTTGCAGTTATTGTAAATATATGGATCAAACCGGTTCATTTTCAGTGAATAATGTACAATATAAGGTGAGATTTAAATTTAATCATTAACAGCATTATAGCTACATCAGGAAGACCTGCCTTGAGTGCTGCTTGTGTTTTTTACTAGTTTGTTTCGTTGTGGATTTTATTGAGCATAAATACAACTAAGGGCAGCAACCTCATCTCAACAATAAGCATAAATACAACTACGGACAACAACCTCATCTCACAAATGAGCATAAATACAACTAAGGGCAGCAACCTCATCTCAACAATAAGCATAAATACAACTACGGACAGCAATCTCATCTCAACAATGAGCATAAATACAACTACAGACAACAACCTCATCTCAACAATGTGCATAAATACAACTATGGACAACAACCTCATCTCAACAATGAGCATAAATACAACTACAGACAACAACCTCATCTCAACAATGAGCATAAATACAACTACAGACAACAACCTCATCTCAACAATGAGCATAAATGCAACTATGGACAACAACCTCATCTCAACAATGAGCATAAATACAACTACAGACAACAACCTCATCTCAACAATGAGCATAAATGAAACTATGGACAACAACCTCATCTCAACAATGAGCATAAATACAACTACGGACAGCAATCTCATCTCAACAATGAGCATAAATACAACTACAGACAACAACCTCATCTCAACAATGAGCATAAATGCAACTATGGACAACAACCTCATCTCAACAATGAGCATAAATACAACTAAGGACAACAACCTCATCTCAACAATGAGCATAAATACAACTACAGACAACAACCTCATCTCAACAATGAGCATAAATACAACTACAGATAACAACTTCATCTCAACAATGAGCATAAATACAACTATGGACAGCAATCTCATCTCAACAATGAGCATAAATGCAACTACAGACAACAACCTCATCTCAACAATGAGCATAAATACAACTACGGACAACAACCTCATCTCAACAATAAGCATAAATACAACTATGGACAACAACCTCATCTCAACAATGAGCATAAATACAACTACAGACAACAACCTCATCTCAACACTGAGCATAAATACAACTACAAACAACAACTTCATCTCAACAATGAGCATAAATACAATGACGGACAACACCCTCATCTCAACAATGAGCATAAATACAACTACGGACAGCAACCTCATCTCACAAATGAGCATAAATACAACTACGGACAGCAACCTCATCTCAACAATGAGCATAAATACAACTACAGCCAACAACCTCATCTCAACAATGAACATAAATACAACTATGGACAACAACCTCATCTCAACAATGAGCATAAATACAACTACAGACAACAACCTCATCTCAACAATGAGCATAAATACAACTACAGACAACAACCTCATCTCAACAATGAGCATAAATACAACTACAGACAACAACCTCATCTCAACAATAAGCATAAATACAACTATGGATAACAACCTTATCTCACAAATGAGCATAAATACAACTATGGACAACAACCTCATCTCACCAATAAGCATAAATACAACTACGGGCAGCAACCTCATCTCACCAATAAGCATAAATACAACTACAGACAACAACCTCATCTCAACAATGAGCATAAATGCAACTATGGACAACAACCTCATCTCAACAATGAGCATAAATACAACTACGGACAACAACCTCATCTCAACAATGAGCATAAATACAACTACAGACAACAACCTCATCTCAACAATGAGCATAAATACAACTACAGATAACAACTTCATCTCAACAATGAGCATAAATACAACTATGGACAGCAATCTCATCTCAACAATGAGCATAAATGCAACTACAGACAACAACCTCATCTCAACAATGAGCATAAATACAACTATGGACAACAACCTCATCTCACCAATGAGCATAAATACAACTACGGACAACAACCTCATCTCAACAATAAGCATAAATACAACTACGGACAGCAATCTCATCTCAACAATGAGCATAAATACAACTACAGACAACAACCTCATCTCAACAATGAGCATAAATACAACTATGGACAACAACCTCATCTCAACAATGAGCATAAATACAACTATGGACAACAACCTCATCTCAACAATGAGCATAAATACAACTACAGACAACAACCTCATCTCAACACTGAGCATGAATACAACTACAGACAACAACTTCATCTCAACAATGAGCATAAATACAACTACGGACAACAACCTCATCTCAACAATGAGCATAAATACAACTACGGACAGCAACCTCATCTCACAAATGAGCATAAATACAACTACGGACAGCAACCTCATCTCAACAATGAGCATAAATACAACTACAGACAACAACCTCATCTCAACAATGAACATAAATACAGCTATGGACAACAACCTCATCTCAACAATGAGCATAAATACAACTACAGACAACAACCTCATCTCAACAATGAGCATAAATACAACTACAGACAACAACCTCATCTCAACAATGAGCATAAATACAACTACAGACAACAACCTCATCTCAACAATAAGCATAAATACAACTATGGATAACAACCTCATCTCACAAATGAGCATAAATACAACTATGGACAACAACCTCATCTCACCAATGAGCATAAATACAACTATGGACAGCAACTTCATCTCACAAATGAGCATAAATACAACTATGGACAACAACCTCATCTCAACAATGAGCATAAATACAACTACGGACAACAACCTCATCTCACCAATGAGCATAAATACAACTACAGACAACAACCTCATCTCAACAATGAGCATAAATACAACTACGGACAACAACTTCATCTCAAGAATGAGCATAAAAACAACTACGGACAGCAACTTCATCTCACCCATGATAAATACAGCTATCAGTCTCATCTCACCAATGAGCATAAATACAACTACGGACAACAACTTCATCTCACCAATGATAAATACAACTACGGACAACAACCTCATCTCACCAATGAGCATAAATATAACTACGGACAATAACTTCATCTCCCCAATGAGCATAAATCCAACTGCAGACAACAACTTTGTCTCACCAATGAGCATAAATACAACTACAGACAACAACTTCATCTCACCAATGAGCATAAATACAACTACGGACAACAACCCCATCTCAACAATAAGCATAACTACAACTACGGACAACAACCTCATCTCAGCAATAAGCATAACTACAACTACGGACAACAACCTCATCTCACCAATGAGCATAATTCCAACTACAGACAACAACTTCATCTCACCAATGAGCATAAATCCAACTACAGACAACAACCTCATCTCACCAATGAGAATAAATACAACTACAGACAGCAACTTTATCTCCCCAATGAGCATAAATCCAACTGCAGACAACAACCTCATCTCACCAATGAGCATAAATACAACTACAGACAACAACTTCATCTCACCAATGAGCATAAATACAACTATGGACAACAACCTCATCTCAACAATAAGCATAACTACAACTACGGACAACAACCTCATCTCAACAATAAGCATAACTACAACTATGGACAACAACCTCATCTCACCAATGAGCATAATTCCAACTACAGACAACAACTTCATCTCACCAATGAGCATAAATCCAACTACAGACAACAACCTCATCTCACCAATGAGAATAAATACAACTACAGACAGAAACTTCATCTCACCAATGAGCATAAATATAGCCACAAACATCAGCCTCATCTCATCAATGAGCATAAATACAGCTACCGTCATCAGCCTCATCTAACCAATGAGCATAAATACAGCTACCGACATCAGCCTCATCTAACCAATGAGCATGAGTACAGCTACCGACATCAGCCTCATCTAACCAATGAGGATAAATATAACTACTGACATCAGCCTCTTCTCACCAATGAGCATAAATGCAACTACCTTCATCAGCCTCATCTCACCAATGAGCATGACTACAGCTACCGACAACAGCCTCATCTCACAAATAAGCATAAATTCAACTACCGACATCAGCCTCATCTCACCAATGAGCATAAATACAACTACCGACAACAGCCTCATCTCACAAATGAGCATAAATACAACTACTGACATCAGCCTCATCTCACCAATGAGCATACCTACATTTTAAGAAGACAAAGACACAAAAGAATTACTGAAATAACTAATTTATTCTTAAGCTTATATATTTTAAATTTATTAAATTATTATTTTTAATAACAATTTGTTTATGTTTTTCATGCAACTAAACATAATTGCATAAATGATTGATCTTTAAAGAATGGGTTAGTGTTAGGATTTGTGTTTAAAGTTATGCTCACAAGCCTGAGAATAAACTGGTTTGACAGGTGTGCAAATACATGAATTGTTGTACATATTGTGTACAAGCATTATCATTTTATGAATTATCTGTTGTTTGATAAGTGAAAGGGTATCTGTTTAAGAAAGGAATTATTAATATATATTAATTATTAATGACTATGACAATTGGTTTGATGTAATTGGCTCTTAAAAATTATATAATCATCTGCTGTTCTGCTTTTAAAATATACTCTGATTAAGTCCTGTATTATTCACAAGGGATTAAAGTGCTTTGTATATTTTGGATATCAATAAAACATGTTTGGGATAAAGTTTCACATCTGGTCCTTCAGTCTTCACTTCAATTTGGCTCTTATTTCTAGTTGGCATTGGTGGAAGTAATGTATGATATAGGAATGTCATTATAGAAAAAATAAGGGGTTTAGATCAGAAGAGAAGCTCAAAGCAATACAATTTGGAATAAAAGAAATATTGTTTTTTGTAATAAAATTCAGTACATTGAATGTGGTTAAGGATCAATAGTTGAAAAATGTACAAGAATTAAAATACATTAGTATTATATGGATTGGATATAGATTAACATTTAGAAAAAAGGGCACTTGATAATCTCTATTTGGATGGGAAAACAGCATATATGGCTGGTGTGGATATGATGCCAAAAGACCTGGGAAAACAGATTAGTGGATTAATATTTAGATTTATTTGGGGATCTATGTTAAATCCTGTAAGGAAGATGTGTTGCATATGGATAGGGATGATGTTAGTTTCAGTTTATTGAATCCTATAGTTTATGAGGTATCATAAATGCATACAGTATGCAAAAATTAATAAATGGAAAAGAAAGTAACTTGGTGACAAGACTGTTTAAGATAAAATATGACAGATAATGGAAATGAATGAAACTGAATAATAGAGAAAGAGAATACAGATATGAGGAAATAAAAATATACCAAGAAAAAAAATAATGTGGAATTAAGTATAGAAAAATGGAAGAAAATATGAAATTATGGTAAAAAAAACATGATAGAAAATGATTGTGTAAACCCACAGAAATATTAGATGGAAGAAACAAATAAAACCTATAAAACAATAAAAGTAAATGGTATATGAAAAATGGGGACTGTCAAGATTTTTCTATGGAGATTAAAATTAATTGAATGCCAGTGAAGGGGAATATGCTGTCTAAAAAGTAAATGAAGGGAGGTATCTTTTTAGTGGTGAATTAGAAACTGCAGATCATGTTTTTCTGACATGAAAAAAGTAAAAATAACTTATAGGAAAAAAAGAATAAATACAAATATTTTGAATGAAATACTGGATTATAATCAGAAACATATGGATATGATTGAATATGGCTTTATGAGGGTATAACTAAGGAATATGTTAAAGATTTAGACAGCACGTTGTTTTGTATTTATGAACAATTTATATTGAAAGCCTGAATAAGATTATATTCAATGGAATTTGGTTAATACCAAATATAGTACAAAAATTATTTGGTGGTTATGGAAGAAAGAGTTGGGGGGGGGTTCATATGTATGTGATGTGGAAAGTTTGAAAATGATGAATGAATGGAAACCTGATGTAAATCTTTATTGATATGTGTATGTATATATATATAATGTATATATATATATATATATATATATATATATATATATATATATATATATATAAATAAAGGACCCCTACTCTTTTTGATAGGTGCCATGGGCCATGGGATCTTTTACATCCACCTGAGCTCCCAACAACGCAATCAGATGGGGCCTCAGTTTAATGCCTCATTCGAAGGACAGCACACTCTGGAGAGCAGCCCCCCATGCTGCACTGCAGTGTCAATAACTGATCTACCTGCCCACAGCCTCCTTAGACAATGGGCTTACTGTACATCAGTAACATGATTGGGGAATGAGCACTGTCCAGCAGGGTATTAATGTACAAGTGATGCCCACTAGGAAGAAGGAGTCTGCCACTTCAGAGTGGCATATCAAGGCGCCATGGAGCTCGGACTGTGAAAACTGAATGCCTGCCATTATTTTACACTCACTATCCAGCACCTTTGCTGTTTAGCGAGTGTAAAATATTAAAAAGAAGACAAGTAAAAAAGAAAGTAGGTGTGTGTGTTTATGACTGTGTTTGAATGTATGTGTGCATGTCAGTGAAAGTGAGAGCGAGTGAGATGCTATTTTATACTCGCTAAGCAGTGCTTTTGCTGTTTAGCGAGTGTAAAATGAAAATAGAAATAAATTAAAATAAAACGTGTGTGTAAGAGTGTATGCATGTATGAGAGTAAGAGAGGGAGAGTGATCAAGTGAGGGAAACTGAAAACTGTTTGTTTGTCTGCATGTCTGCATGAATGCATGCATGAAAACAGAGAGATTATGTGTGTGTGTGTGCATGTGTGTGTGTGTGTGTGTGTGTGTGAGAGAAAAAGAGAGATGCGACTGAATGCATGTAAGGAAGCAGAGAGAGATCGAGAGGTAGGGAGGGAGATCTTGTGTGTGTGAATATGTGTATGAAAGCTGAGAGACTGTGTGTGTGTGTGTGTGTGTGTGTGTGTGTGTGTGTGTGTGTGTGTGTGTGTGTGTGTGTGTGTGTGAGAAAAAGAGATCCAGAGTATACCTCTCAACTGTCCAGATTTTTGCCTTATAATTTTGTATCTGTTCCTGATAAAATGTGGTTTTCTGGCAAATCACAGAAGGTTGTAGTCTCCAAATATTGCCAGGCATTTCAGTTTCAGATTTCATAACCTTCAGAAAATGTATGCTATTGTGAAGGCAAAACCTATTATTCTAGCAACATTCTAAGTTTATAAGAGCATTATTAAACGTGTCCCCCATGTTGCACCCCCCCATTATTCTAGGCGTTGTCCAAATTTCTTGTTGTAAGAGGTTGAGATGTATGATCCAGAGAGTGAGAGAAAGGGAGAGTGATGTGTGACTGAATCCATTTATGTAAGAAGCAGAGGAGACTATCTGTAACAGAGGGAGTGAGAGAGAGTAAGACTGAGCCTGTGTGAATCAATGCGTGAATGAAAGAAGAGGAGACTGTGTGTGTGTGTGTGTGTGTGTGTGTGTGTGTGTGTGTGTGTGTGTGTGTGTGTATGTGTGTGTGTGTGTGTGTGTGTGTGTGTGTGTGTGTGTGTGTGTGTGTGTGTGTGTGTGTGTGTGTGTGAACGCAGTAGAGACTGTGTTCTTGTGTATGGGAGAGAGAATGGGCGTATGTAAAATTGTTGTGTTTCACTTGCTTATTATTTTTTTAAGCATTAGTATTACTTTTTATATATGGTAGTTGTAAAATGCTTCCTCTAACACCACTAACGTAGCCTACAGCAAGTATGAAACATTAGGCTAAGGAACTATTTTACATCAAAAATATATTAAAAAAGTAAAATACTACTGAAAAAAATAAATAAGCAAGTAACACACAACAATTTTACAGAGAACCCATTTTCTAGGCACAATAATGCCCTCCAGGGTGTGTGTTAATGTGTAATTAATGCCCTTCCAGGGATGGAGAAGCCCTCTGCCCCTCACAACACCCCTGGGTGGGCATTAATTACACATTCACACACACCCTGAGGGCATTATTGCTTGCGTGTCTGGTACCTTTTGTGCCAATGACACTGCATGATGCAATATCCTAAATCAGGCTGAAAATAGGAATGACCCTTCAAAATATCGGCAGCTAGACAGTTGAGAGGTCTGTTTGCAATCCAGTTTCTATTATGCTTTTCTAAGTGGCAGGTTGGCTTTTACAAAAGATTAATTTTTGCTATATAATATGTATGCATTTCTCTATGCTTCATAGTCTTAGTATATTAGTACATATGCACTTTATTTTTTTGTCCTGCTGTGTACACATTTACTGTTTGTTTTGGCAGCAGATGGCAGGTGAATTATGAGATGACTGGCTAAAGGTCCTGATTAATGCAGCTACCAAATAAGAAAGAAGGAGCACTCAGCAGTGTCCACACTGCAACAGTGGAGACAAAAACAGACCCCACAATATGTAAAAAGAATAACTTATAAAAGGACACGTTAAGGAAAAACTATTAAGACATCAGTGCCTATTACTTTCCTGTTATTTATATGGTAGAGAATCTGCTCAAATAAGTATGCTATTAAATTGAAATGATAGTTTAAGTAATCCCTTTAAGTAAGGCTTCCGTATCTGTACTTTAACTGAAGAATGCACTTCAGATGTTGTGTTTTTTCTCATAATCACAAGACATTCTGCAGTCTAATCAACAGTATCTTTGGTTCACTAGGAAGGAAAACCTTGTTGGCTAATCATCACTTGCTAATTTGAAGGCAGGATGCTTACTTTTACTGCACAAGTTAAACACTTAACTGCTTAGCAACTGTAATATGTATATTTTAAGATAAACATACCTCTTAAATTAAATTAAAATTTAAATTTACCTCTTTTTTTCTAAAATAATTTTATTTGAAATGTTTTAATGTACAATAAATTTAAATGATTGCACTTTTTTAAGTTCAAATAAAATTAAACATATACAAAAAAAATTACCTCTTGAATGCTATGTTGATGGACTTGTTTTTAAGTGTAAAACTCCTATATCACTGCAGATTTTGAGTACGCCAGTTTTATTAATAGTACTACATGTTCCTTATGCATAACAGCAATGCAAGAAGAAACTAATCTACCCAGAGAAGCACTCACCACAGCAGTAGAATGCAGATTAAACAATGTGTTCTGCATTATGAGAAAATAATACGCATTACTCTATTGACTAAATTCTTACAATTTAATAGATCATCGTAGTCCTTTCAGTTGACTAAACCAGTGAATTTTATATATGTAAATATATAAACTAGATATCAGTATGTCCTAGAAATATACATGGTCTGTGTTATGGCTCTTCTACCCATTTCAGAATGACATCATACATTTATCACCTCTCTGTCTTACCATAAATTGCTGAACCTAGTTCCAAAAGAACACAGTAGCCCCTTTTTAAAACTACCAGTAGGCAAATGCATTATACTATTATTGATACCAAAATATTCCTAACATTAAAACTGAGTTAGAAAGTTGCATTAATCACAACATTAATAAACTGAATAAAAAACACATTTTAATATAACCACACTACGACTGCAACCATAACCCCAAACACAGTAACAAACTTAACAGAACACATAGAAGCCACAGCCATGTCCTAATTCTCACAAGTATTAACATAAAAAGGACAACAAAATGTAAATATTGGAGTACTAAAAATAAAAGTAAGTCATCACCATAGAGAATCACTGAAAATGAAGGTTATAATGATCTCCAGAACTTAACAAAGTACCATTACACACATAAAGGAAAGGACCATCTTATAAATAAATAACCTAATAAGAATAAAATTATGTAGAATTCATTCCACATCCAAAACACTCACTGATATAACCAAAAACCCAATAGTTAAAAAATAAATTACAAACTAAAAAAAACAAATGTTTACATTTCCTTCATATAAGACATTCAGAATCTATATTTACTTGTCTCCAACATAGTTCTATAATTATCATATCCTTCTTAAAAAGTCTGAGCAACCCCTGTTCATGTACCTAGCTAGGTCAAAACATGGCCATGATCTCTAACAAACATTACTTTTGGACTCAAGCATAAAGCTGTCCTACCTTAATATCACCGCCCACCAGGATTGTCCCTAAATGCACCAGAGTTATGTTAAGAATCAAAACAGAATTGGTCCCACTGAAAAAGTATAACCCAAACATTAACTTAAAACATAAAATTTCCTCATCCTCACTAATTAAAACAACAAAAACTAAAATTAGAAGAAAAAAGCCAAAAACAAAAATATAACCCCATCCCTGAACAGCACAATCTCAGCAAATACAAAAAGGAACAGAATCCTGCGATTCTAAGCATTTCGATACTAAGCGCACAATTGTGAACAAATATATGTACTCATTTTTTTAACTAATGGCATACTAATGGCATACTTTCTAAGTTCAGGAAATATTTTCAACAGGCCTGAATGTCATGTTATGCTTAATAAACTGTGAAAACATGGTGATTTTTCCCTCAAGTCAGTTACAGTAAATGTGCCTTAAGCTTTACAGATGAGTCACAGCGACAAACGTGGAGCTTTATACTGCTTTAAAATATACGTTAAAAGGTCACTGACATTTTTGAAGTTCCATCTCATAAACTGGTTGATTTAGTGCGAGTGTTATATATCCAATTACTATATTTATCCTGCAGTTAGTAAACATACTATAAATGACGCAATAACATTTGCTGTACATTTTCATACTGAAAGTAAAGTAATGGATTTCTTATCCATTTATTCATTTATTCATGTATTTACTTAACTTCTGTACCTACATTTTCTGCTTATTTTTTTGAGGTAGGAGGTCTAGACCCAAAGGCCCATTTTCAATTATGACCTTGTTACAAAACAAATGTGGCAGCTTGTGTATAATTTTTATAGTTGATGTACTAGAACTGAAGAGTACAGACCTACTACAGTTACAATTAAAAAGAAAATGCTACATTGTTCTGTAGTTAATAAACGGAAAATCTCTTTTAGTCTGAGAACAGAATTTCATATTGAATTGGACTGAAAAAATTTATGTATTTATTGTAATAACTGTAAATGATTACTTCGTGAAGGTAGTTGTTAAGATTAGACTTGAGATTGTGAAAAGTGAGAAGGGTCTTGATGTTCAGTAGAAATATATTCTATAGCTTAAAAGCACGAGGAGAACATTTTAAGGGTTTCCCTTCATAATGTCAACCCACAGTTTGTCAACTGTCAAAACTGAGATGAAAATGCCATAATACTGCAAGCACGTACTCCCAGAACATCGTATATCATCTCCAGGAAAGGGACCAGTTGACCACCATGATGAACTGTGCCCTTTCTCCACTACAGTGTGATCTCAGAGTTGGTATATTTAAGTAGGAGGGGTGTGGGGACCAAAACCCCCCACTGTGGTGGGTGTAATTTGCTACTGTTTATGATTTTATCATCAGTGGCCAAGTGATTACTTTCCCAGAGAGGATATACAATGTTGTGGAAGTTCATGCTTGTAAAAGTATGGCATTTTCGTCTTGTTATTTTGACAGTCGATGAACTATGTGTCAACGTTATAAAGCAGACCCCTTTTTAAGAAGCATTCTTATGAATAGTGTAGGGTGCAGAAAATAAAGAGGTTGACATCTGATGACTGAACTGCCAAAGATTTATTTTTGATTGGATCCCAAGGCGGAGCAATAGTTATATTTTCAGATTTTCTATATCCATAAAAAAGAAGATAATTTCTCAGTGTGGTCTGCTCAAATTATGCATTAGTGAAAGCAGGACAATGGTGTTTTAAGCAGGGTCACTTACTGAAAACCTGTGGAATTTGATAGATTTTACAGTCTGCTACACTTGATGGAGGATTCTGAAATCATGAGTGTGAAGCTTTAATTCTAATGTTGGCAGAAATACAACTGTTTTGATACTGTTTCTTGCTTTGGGAAAGCCTATGTCTGGTAGCTAGCAGGCTTTTTAGTCTAGCAGTTGCATGAATGAGTTGAAATAAGACGTGAATTGCAGATTAGTGCTGATATTGAAAGTGTACAAATTGTAAATTAGCCCTTACTGGTGAGGTAACAGACAAACTCTTCAAGGCTTAGTATAAACGTTTAGCCATGCACAATATCATGGATTTATTTATTTGATTTTTCTGCTTTGTCCGCAAGTGATTCCCATTGATTAGGTCCTACAACCAATGTCCAGGTCTGTGCTCTAAAGTTCTCCAGCACCTGTCTGCAGTATCTGTCATGCCCTGGAAAGTGGGGAAGTCTTAGTGTAAGTGAAAAGGGTAGTGGGTTAATAGGGGATCAGCATGTCTGAAAATGCTATCATCCTAACAGCTATGTGTTTTTTTCATGCTCTTCCTATATTCTTGTCCAAAACCCAAAATGTATTTTATATATATATATATATATATATATATATATATATATATACATATATATATATATATATATATACACACACACACACACACACACACACACACACACACACACACACACACACACACACACTATTGGACTTATCTGGTCTCCACCAATAACTCATATTCCAAAGAGTGGAAATGTTACTCCTCCCTTCTATCCAGAATGGGTGGATGAACTAGCAAACATGCCACTCTACCCTGTACCTACAGTCATCTACTCAGGGATTTTATTTACTAACCAAACTCAGCTCACCTGGGTACTTCACACAGACAGATTCATGCTACTTGATGTTAATTTTTAAACCTGATGAACTTAAGGTTGATTGCACAGCCTTGAAGTAATTTTCAAGTGTAGAACTAATGACTGAGTGGGATGATTTAAATGTCTCAATAAACATGTCATCGGCATAAAATAATGTGAGAAAGTCAGTGAGGATAATCCAGAAATTGTTGGGGAAGATATTAAACAGAAGGAGATCAATGGTGGAGCCTTGGGGGATTTCAAGGCTAAACTACTGAGGACTGACTACGAGGCAATTGCAATCAGCACAAGAATAAGAACGGTAATTTTATTATATAAAAATGCTACAAGCTTTCCTAGAAAGTGCTTCTGTAGATACTGAAACAGGCTACCCCAAAGGAAAAAGAAACAAAAAAGAGAGGAGAAGGGCAAATATCAAGCACCACTCTCCTCCTTTGAACTTGTTTTTTGCAAGTTACAAGCCCCTTACAACCTTTAAAATTATTTATACTAACTCTGAGATCACCATACCTCTGAGAAAAGGGAATATTCTGAGAAAAAGACTATCTTGTAATTAGTTTATGTAAGTCCATTTTTGACCATTTAGTCACAGCATTACAGGCCTTACTAAAGAAGATTCGGTACTTACATATCATTGCAACCAGATTTTCGCAGTTGCGAAAATAGCATACTTCAACTGAAACGAAGCCATGCAACATTGTAAAGTGTTATTGAAAGTCCTTACTGCTCACAAAAAAGTGTGGGTTACCATCAGGAAGAGCAGAAAGTTTATAAATCATCTTCCTGATTTGCGTGGTGTACAGATGCACGCTTTAATTGTCAGGGCTGGCATAGTACACACTGAATTCTGCAGGACTGCAAAGCAGGTGCAACAACAAGTTTAACAACGTGCCCCGATTATATCGTGCTGGTTACATTTAACAAATGTGATTTATTACAAAATAAACGCAGACCACAAGGTATGCCAGACTTCACAAAAAGTAACGGTTCTGACTCATTGACGATTACTGCTGTCAGTAAGTAACAGCAAAGAAAAAAAAAGGCCGGTAAATACTAACTCCAGGAAACAACAGAAGGTCATTGTAATGTCTTTCATCCCTTGGGATCTGCATCTTGCTATTAATAAATCAGGTTTGTGAAATTTTAGCCACATAATATAGGGACAGATTTTAACACTGGCTCTTACACCCCTATTTACAACCTGGAGCAATCTGTACTTACACATTCCATTTCTCAGTACGATAGCAGCCATGACTTTTCAAGTGTGCGTTTGTAATGCGCACAAATCAGGCAGAGGATTTTATAAATTGTTTGTCCTGAAGGTAATCCAAACTTTCTCATCAGTAATAAGGAATTTGAAGGACATGTTGCACTGTTTCATGCCCTCGTTTCACTTGAATTTTCTGAATTTCGCAACCGTGAAAATCTGGTTGCGATAATACGTAAGTAGCGAGGATTCTGACATTTCAGATGTTACCATTTAAACAGAAAAGTGCAGAACAGAAGTTAAAACAAATTATGAGAGAAATTTGAAAGACTCTCACCTATTTAATGAGCAAATTTGTTTTTGTTCACTTTTAATACTGGAGGCCATAGTCTGCGGGGAAGCTTTTAACATTTTCTTTATTTTTTAAAATAAAGCTACCTTTCTTTTTGTTCCCAAACTGATTTTGATTGTTTTTTTTTTCTTCTGTTAAGTGTTGTGGCTGAGGAATACTCAAGATGGAGTTGCCTTTTGCCTGGAAATGATCAAGGACTGGTTACAGAGTTCCATGCATTGAGTCTGAAAGAGTATCACTAGAAACTGGGACTGAACAGTCCTGGGTTTGAGTCTCTCAGAAGCTATTTGCCTACTATGTGACTGAACAAGTCACTTAACTATTTATTTATTTATTTGCAGTCAGTTACCAGGAAAGTCCAAGTGGAACAAGACCCATTTTTCAGAAGAGGCCTGAGAGGAGAAAAGCCTGATGACAGAATCATAATTTTACAGTAAAACAAGTATTTTTCACAGAAAATAATTAGTCATCATCAAAGACATTTGAAACATTTTCAAAAGAGCCAAGCAGTAATAGTTTTAAGAATAATCATAACAGAATAAATTGAAAACATTGAGTACAAAAAAGTCGCTTTATTCTTTTTTAAAGCAATATGTATTAGCATTCATGGTTTGCAATTAAAAAGAGTCACTTTTGCCTAGTTGATTGGTTAAAATGACTAAAATATAAATTGCTAGGCTATGAATGGCATTTCTGAAGACATTTTTATTTTACTAACCTGGCACTTTATTTGTTTTCTACATTTATATCTACATTTAAGCTTCCTTACCCTTTGTTAAGTGGAAACTTGCAGAGATTTCATCTCATCAGGTATACTTCTTTGTTATGTAGCTTCGTGATCAGTGTTCACCATCAGGAATCACCAGTGTTGTGCCTTCCATTTGTGCACCAACAGTGATTTAAAGTACTTTGGGCTTTTTATTTTTCTCCATGGTTGTTCAAGTGTGTTGTTAGTATATTAAAGTAAAGGGCATGGGGTGCAGAAGGTCTTCTCACCTCTGGAAAAAATGAGGTTTTATTTATATTTCTCATTCAGTCAAAACATTGAGTGGTTTAATTTGAATCATATGAATATAAACAAAGTATCAAACATAGGCATTTCCTAAGTTACATATATGACATTATACAACTACCCCCCCATTAATATTCCAAAACGTGCACACTGATTGGTCAGCATGCACGTTGTAAATCAGACTTATACTAATGAAAAAAGATCTGGTCACCCGGACTTTTTCCATTAGTATAAGTCTTTTTTTACAGCAATGGAGAACGCAAGATCTCCCTTGCTGTTTAGACACTGTCTCGCTATGTTAAAGGAGTTTAACATAGAGAGACAGCTTTAAAAAAAGTAACGGAGATCTTCCTTTCTCCGTTGCTTTTTTTAAATCTGTCTCGCTATGTTAAACTCCTTTAACATAGCAAGACACTTTGTAAAAAGCAACGAAGATCTTGCTTTCTCCATTGCTTCCACCCACAGCTCTGATGCACTGCGTAAGCATATGCATGCGCAGTACATCAGAACTGCCGCAGAATACCAGACAGCTGCGGAAGGGCAGTAAGGAGGCATTAAACAATGCTATTATTTAAGAAAAGTAATTATTTTTTTTCTTAAATAATGTCATTGTATAATAGCAATAACCCACTTCTGGGTGTGGGTAATGCTGGATTTACCCCACGGTTGTCTTTGTTTGGCCACTTGGGCTTCACCCTCGAGGCCAAACCACACCAACCATGGGTAAATTCAACATTACCCACACCCAGGCGTTGGTTATTGCTATAGTAATTTAGGTAGTTTTAAGAAACATATTTATTGTTGTTACAAATTACTTCAGACAAGAAGCACTTGGGTTTTTAGAATCCCAGACATCTACCTAGCAAAAAATGACAAGTATTAATTTCATGGTAAGGAATTAATAGTAAACTTATAGTTCAAAATATTGTGAACTTACAAAGGTAAAGTGCAGAATCATCTGGATAGAAGATAGAGCTTCCCCTAATATTCAGCTTTAAACACACTGAGCTCACAGATCATGGTTTTCTATGATTCAACTTTCATCTGAATGATGCTATAGCCGGATTTACACTACAAGCACTCCTTTATTTAAATCAAACAATAGAAAACACATTTTTGTAGGGGAAGGGGGGTAAGCTTACACTTCTAGGTGGGGAACTACACCACACCCATACCCCATATATATACACCAACTCCATAATGATAAAATTGTAGAGAAAAAGAAGAATCTGGCATACAATGAGTCATTTCTGACACTGTAAATGATACAAAGTTGCAGCTCATCCACTTGTGAGTGACAAGTTGTTACATCAACAATGATACTCAATGTCTTTTGGAAAAATCAGAGATGACAGACTCCTAAACTAAGGGGAGATGGGAAATGTAGGCAAATGATTCTCATATTAGCTAACAACCTTTATAAAGAAAATATTCTGACGGATGGTAACAAAAGTGGTTTTGATGAAAATGAAAAACATTATACAAAAATTTCAAGTTTATTCAGTATAAGCCTAGGTCAGCATCCTGTGAAAGAGAGGAATCAATATGTGACATCCTGCTACACTCTCAGCAAAAATAAGATTTCTAACCAGAAATTCTAGAAGAAAAGGAGCTTACTTTATCAAATATTATAAAGGTGTCAGTCAGTGTCACATCATCCTAGGAATCTTATGGAAACGACTCCCCCATCTGGCTTGGATAAGAGTTCTGAGTGAAAGTGGATGGCAAGAGGCAAGACAGGATGTTTAAAACATTGCCTGGACCAGTCATTGCTTTAACTCAAGACAAGCTTGAGGGAGGAGAGGAAAAATGGTGTATCAGGTCATAACACCCCATCATCTCGGAAAAAGTCATCATCAGGGAGTTTCAGCTTATCGACCCAAATATACTACCTACGTTGCACTGTATTCTTTCCCAACCTAATTAAAGCTAACATTGACCAAGATGAGACCTCAGTATGGAGAACGTCGACATCTGTGCAGTAACTGAAACCTGGTTCAAGGCTCCGCAGAGCACCCCAGCACTACCAAGCTACAACTCATACCACACATTTCGGCCACAGAACATGGACTGAAATACAAAAGGAGGGGGTGTATCCATATTCATCAAGGATACCTACACCTCCAGGTTAGTGGCGCAGCATGATGCCTCCCAGATCATCCATGTGCAACTAATATCAGGCAAATCTGCAATGCAAATTATGGCCTGCTACAGATCACCCTCTATGACCTAGGACCACCACTCCACCTTTCTGGAGACACTGGAAAACATGAAGGTCCTACCAAACACCCTGATATTGGGTGATTTCAATTACCCTATCGTTAACTGGGAAAACTACTCAAGTACAAACTCCCAGGTCCAGCGCTTCCTGGAATTTATCAACTCAAATGCCCTGGATCAGCTGGTAAACTCCCCTACCAGAGGTGAAAACATATTGGACCTGGTCATCACCAACATGGGCGACAGGTGTTCCACACTGAAGGTCAACCCGTCACTGGTTAGATCAGACCATAAACTAATCACTCTGGATGTCCACACCACACCACCACCTTCAACCAAGGAAACAACAGTGAAAAGTTTTCTATAGCAAACTTCACCTTACTTAAGACAGAGGTGGTAAGTTTCACAGCCCCACTCTAAAGGATAACAGTGTCCAAGATGCAGCAACCTTTACAAATGCACTCTATGAGCATCTACAAGGATGCATGGATCATGCCATCCCTTGCAAAACCAAGACTCACTCCCCTAAGAGAAGGAAACCAGTCTAGTGGACCCCTGCCATAAATAGGCTATACAACAGAAGGAGGAAACTAATTCAGAAAAAAAGCAAATCCCAAGAAGGAAAGACATCCCTGATCAGTATCAGTAAGAAACTAAGGTCCCTCATAAAATCCTCCAAGGCTAACTTTGAAAGAAAAGTAGCCAAGGATTCGAAAGATAACCACAAAGCCTTCTATAGCTATGTCAAGAATCTACGTGACATTTCACAGATATGCTCTGAGCTAGTGCAAAATAGCACAAAATAGACTGAACCCACTGATATTGCCAACATCCTGACAGATAGATACAGTACAAACTTCACCCCCTCTCACCCCGAAAAGGGTCCACAACAATACCAGAAATGTGTAGTGTCCTGGAAATCACAGATGCACATGTGAAAACAGCCCTTTCAAAAGCCAAAAGCACAGCGTCAGTGGGGACAGATGGTGTCCCAGGCTGCGTCTTGCATGAACTACAGAATGAACTAACCCCCCACATAAACACACTGTTCAACCTCAGCCTCTCTACAGGCTACATGCCCATAGAATGGCGCACAGCAATGGTTATTCCACTCCACAAAGGTGGGGCCACAATTGACCCTGGTAACTATCGACTCATAAACCTGACTAGCCTGGTCTGCAAGGCTATGGAGTGCATCATCATGGAACTCATTAACAAAGACATGGGGAACCTCCAAACACTTGACCTGGCCCAGTTCGGCTTTGTTAAGGACAGATCATGCCTACTAAACCTGGTTGACTTCTTCGAGACAGTCACCAAGGCCATAGATGAGGAGAAGGTAGTTCACACAGCCTACCTTGACCTCGTCAAGGCTTTTGACACCATTTCCCACTTGGGAATTATAGAAAAACTCACCAGCCTGAACATAAACCCCTACAATCACAAGATGGGTTACCAACTGGCTTACAGACAGAACTCACATGGTAAGAATAGTGGGCTTCAGGTCAGACTCTAAACCAGTCACAAGTGGTGTCCCACAAGGCTCGGCCATGGGACCCCTACTGTTCAGCATATACTTCTCAGAAGTACAGGCAAACACAGGAGGACTATGGCTAACCAAGTTTGCTGATGACTGCAAACTGGGAGCCATAACTGACTCTCTGGCTGACACGGACATTCTCCAAAAAGGCCTTACTGAGACGCACACCTGGTGTCAAAGTCATGGTCTCAAGCTAAATGCCAAAAAATGCATAGTCATCCCATTTGGGAAAAACAAAACACCCATGAATTACTACATAGGTGGCAGCCCCCTTAATATAGAAGAGGTAATAAGAGATCTGGGGACCCAGGCAGATAGTAATCTCTCCTTTGACAATCATATTGCCAAAGTAGTTAGGAAATCCTTCTATGTAGCTTATGTAATTAGTAAAGGGTTCGCATCTAGAAATAAAGAGGTTATAGTACCCCTCTACTCATCACTCATCAGACCCATCATAGAGTACAATGCCCTGTTTGGGATGTACCTCACAAGACACGTCCAACAGCTGGAAAGACCACAGAAGTACCTCACCAAGAGGATTACTGGCCTCAAACATATGTCCTATGCAGCCCGACTGAAAAAACTCTGGCTTTACTCAGTGGCATATCACTTACTCAGAGGTGATCTCTGCCTGACTTACAAAGCCATGTCCAACTCAGAATTGATGGACATGCTCCACCTAAAGAAATCCAAGTCACTGTGAGCCACATGCTCTAGTGAGCTAAACCTTGCCACAACAATAAATAGAACATGCTGGAGGGATAGATTGTTGTCACAGAGACTCCCCATGCTTTGGAACAAAATTCCAAATTACATCAGGCAGAGCCCCTCACTAACACTCTTCAAGAGAAACCTTGACGAGTGGATGGGTAACAGAAAATACACCCCTGGGATCACTTCATTGGCTCTTCTTGACAGAGGTTCAGTTAATTAATCAATGGGGCAGCGAAAGCCGACACACTCTGGCTAGGCTTATAAATGCCCTCGGGCAGATAGCCTAGTACGTACCTATGAACCTATGAACCTAAGAACATGTAACAGATCCCTTCAGAAACAACTATTTGATCCTCCTAGTCAATAAACTATATACAAAAAATCCTTTCCTAAATAACTTGAAACTTGATTTTGTCTTTCATTCTATATCCATTTTATGTCATTGATATGATTTTTTTTGTATTTCTTTTTTTCTTTATTTTGTACAGTGTAATTTGCTTGTATTCATCATCTAGTTACTATTAACTAGGGAGTGGCTTGAGCACTAAGGTAGGCTAAATTTAACAAAATCATTAGCATCCTACAAGATGTAGGCCATGGTGGTGCAGCGGTTAGCATTGTCACTTCACAGCAAGAGGTTCTCCTGTTCGATTCTTGGCTGGAGCGCCTTCTGTGTGGAGTTTGCATGTCCTCCCCACAGTCTAGTGACGCTAAAGACATGCAGGTAGGTGCAAGTGTGAATGGGCGTACCTTCTTTGAAGGTTGGGTGTCGGGCTGGCAGTTCAGCACCATAAAAATCCACTGTCAATCATGAGCAGACCAGAGTTCTGCTGTGGCGACCCCTAACCGGGAAAAGACAAAAGACATTTTTTATTAGCATCCTACAAGATATCAATGAAAAGAATAAATCTGCTCTTTTTCCATATCTTTTTTGCCTGAAAAACAAAAGTAAAATTGGCTCTTTTGCAGATGTGAGTTTACTGACTGTTGATTGAAACAATTCTCATGCTTTTAAACCTTTATTTTTTATTTTTTATTCAGGTAAATATTGCTAGATAAACTCTTTGAGAAAAATAACAAAGGTGTCAACTCTTTGTCCTTCTCTGCTTCCTACACTGTTTATGGCAAATGAAGTCTAAAGTGACTCTATAATTTTACTATTCATTAAATTCATATGTATACGGATTCACTTTACAATGCTGAAATTCCAAAAGATCAAATTTCATATGGTCAAGACCATATCATCGAACCTTCGGAACCTCAACACCATAAAATAAATCCAAAAAAAAAAACAAAGAAAAAGCTTTATCACCATTATTGCAGGGGGGCAAGCCCCTTGAACCCCCCACACCCCCACGTCTTAAAAATTCCAACTCTGAGATCGCACTACAGTGAGGAAAAAGAAAATCTCCCATTTCGCACTGTATGCAGCTTTCAGTTCTCAATTTCAAGATTCCGAAATCTTTTGGAAATTTGGCATTGTGAAGTGTTCTTATATAGATATATATATATATATATATATATATATATATATATACATATATATACATATAAACATACACATGTTAGATGTTCCTGGATTCACACCCATGCTAGATCCATGTTATCACAAATTCCTGTGACCACACCCATGCAAAACCCACAAGATCACTCATTCCTGGGTTTACACTGGTAGGGGGATTCTGTATTCAAAACTGTCAGACATTATGTTCTTCATTGTTTTTGGTACTGGATATTATGGTCAGGGATTGTGAATTCTGATGATTTTGTTAAGTTTAAGCTGTCTTTGTGCTCTTGTATCTTCTCTACTGAATTTAATCAAAAGACCCAAATGTCGATGTTCAAAACGGCATCAGCAAAATGTTGAGATGCTACTACACATGAGCCAAGCAGTAAGATCGGTGCATGCAATATTAAAGTTAAAATAATATAAAAAACATTGCTGTTGTCTGAGACCCCTCATGTAGGAGGATGCAGCCCCACACCACCTGCTAATTATATATAGTAACTTCATGATCAAACAATTTAGAGGAAAGGGCATGTTCCCCAACCAGGATAATTACGTGATCTTACCCATTTGATGAACATCTGCTTAGTCAACTAAATGTTGTCATCTAAATAGACGTCAACCAGCTATAGTGTTGACAGCATTCAGTGTCCTCATAGGCCATATATAATTTTGACAAAATTCAGTGCTCCCATATCTATATCTATATCTATATCTATATCTATATCTATATCTATGGGTCCCCTTCGAATGGTCGACATTTCAAAATATTGACATTCATATGGCCGAGACCATATGATCGACATTTGAAATGTTGACCATGGGGAACCGGCATCTTCCTACAGTGCGGAATGGAAAGGTTTCTACTTCCGCACTGTAGTGCGATCTCAGAGTAGGTATATTTAAGTTCCGGGGGGGAAGACACCCCCATGGGGGGTACAGGGGGTGAAGCCCCCTGCTAGCAGCGTTAAGGTAAGTTTTTTTGTTTTTTATGCTCTACTTGTATGGTCGGCATTTCAAATGTCGATCATAAGGTCTCGGCGATATGAATTTCGACATTGTGAAATATCGACCATATCAAGTAGACCTATATCTATATATATATATATATATATATATATATATATATATATATATATATATATATATATATATATATATATATATATGTGTGTGTGTGTGTGTGTGGGTCTACCACACTGTATGGAATACACAGTGCCCTAACACACAGTAGGTTGATGCCATACGATCAACACAGACAGGAGGTCGACAAGTATGCAAGCTTGACAGTCTCAGAGTTAGAGGAATATTTCCTTTCCATGGGGACTGTGCAATCTCAGAGTTGGTATATATAATTAGCAGACGGTGCAGGGGACTTGCCCCCCGCCAGAAAAATGCTTGTCATTGGATTTCTCTTTTCCAGGGAAATGCCTGAGCATGCACAGAATGTATCGATATTGGTGCTTTCAGCATCCAGATGTTGATCTGCAGGGTGTTGGGGCACTGTATATTTGATAGAGTGTCCTACACCCATATATTTAAATATACATATTTATATATCTATATATCTGTCTATATCTATTTGTATGGATATAGATATATATATCTATATCTATATATATATATATATATATATATATATATATATATATATCTATATATATATATATATATATATATATATATATATATATATATATATATATATATATATATATATATATATATATATTTATAGATTTATTTATCTATATCTATCCAGTTATATGTCTGATATGTCTGTCTATCTATATGTAGATGTAGATCTCTCTCCATTTTATATGTGTGTGTGTGTGTGTATATATATATATATATATATATATATATATATATATATATATATATATATATATATATATATATATATGTAAACACACACACACACACACACACACACACACACACACACACACACACACACACACACACACACACACACACACACACACACACACACACACACACACACACACACACACACTGTGTTAAAGAAAGTACTGCATTTTATTTTTCTGTGTATTTATTTGTTTTACTGAATATTGTGATCTCCCTCCCCCGGATTCACTATCCTTCCATGCAGGACTAGCTTAGTCCTGCACAGAAGCAGCCGTTTAGGACCAGGATGGCTGCGCGCCATGAATAGTAATGAAAGCTTACTGCCTAAGCTCCTAAACGGACATGGAGCATGTACGAGTGCAGGGGGCTTGTCTGTGGGCAGAGCTCTCAGAATATACACACCCCTGCAATCATGAACAGCATTGTAGGAGTAAGAATGTGCAAGACCATTCATAGGTGTTTGCATACCCCCAGCAACATCCCACCCAAGTGTACAAGAGCAATAGTGAAAACATTTAAATATAAAGATTTTTTTTTATGAAACAGATCAAATTTAACCTTAGGTGCATGGGTTTGCCCATCGCTTAGCTATGGTTAATGCAGCTTAAATAGCACAAGAGGATAAAATGCAAGATATATGCAAATGAAGCAGTACAGCAATAGTGTAGTAGGCAGAGCATTTGCCTTATGAGCAGTCATTCCCTGTTTGAGTCCCACTCCAGTACAATCCATTTTCCATGTCAAATCACTTTATGATCAATTTATTTTGTTGCGTAACCTATGACATAACATATATTTGTGAACTGATGTACTGCATTAAATGCAGATGTGAGGTGTCATTGTCATAATGTTGCAAAGTCCACAGATAATGACAAGTGCCCCATAAAGTATATCTACACAGGAATCAGGGACACAAATGGAAGGTAAAATGTGTAATTAATGATAAATACATACAGTTGCCAAATCCACCACCTGCCCAAGAACCATTAGACATCACTTTCTAAATTAGTGCAGTGGTAAGCGGGTGTAAGCACTAGTAAGCAAGAGTAAGCATAGTTATGCAGTAGTAAGCAGGAGTAAGCATATTTAAGCAGTAGTAAGTGGGTTTAAGCCTGTTTGTGCAGGTGTAAGCAATGTGCACACAGGTTAAGCAATATTGAAGCTAACTCACTGTAAGCATACTTAACCGGAGGTTAGCATTGCTAACCTTCATGCAAACCTGCTTACAATTGCTTAAAAGTACCTTAATCACTCTGTATGCATCAGCCGCTGTTCTGCCCAGAAACAAAATAACCAAGTCTTTGCAGGTCTTGAACTGAGGACCCTGTAGACTATCATCACAGTAGTTAACCACTAAGCCATCACAGCAGTACATAAGATTGCGGTATCACCAAACAGATCCTTACCATAGGAAATACAAACTGAACATGTGAAAGGAATCTATATACAGCTTTATATTGTATAACCAACTACAGGACATAAATATGTGAACTGGAGTACTGCATTAAGCCCAGATGTGAGGTGTCATTATAATCTTCTTCTTTTGGCTTTTCCCGGTTAGGGGTCGCCACAGCAGATCACATGTCTGCAGTGGAGTTTTAAGGTGTCAAATTGTCAGCCCAGTGCCCAACCTTCCACAGAAGGCACACAAACACCTAGGACCAATTTAGAGTGTCCAATCCACCTACAGCATGTCTTTGGGATGTGGGAGGAAACCGGATCACCCAGAGGAATCCCACACAACACAGGGAGGACATGCAGACACCACACAGAAGGTACCCCAGCTGAGGATCGAACCAGGGAACCTCTTGCTGTGAGGCTATAATGCTAACTGCTGCACCACCATGGCTGCCCCTGAGGTGTCATTATAATAAAGTATTGAAATCTCCTAATAAACATAAGGACCTCATACACATGAATCATGGATACCAAACACATATACAACATGTACTGAATAATAAATCAATGCCACAATGCAAATATAATGCAACTTAAATATTAAGCAATGCTAAGCCTTGCACAGCCCAGCTTAGTAGGTGTAAGCAATGGGTAGGCCAGCTAACTCAGTCTGCCTATTAGTATACCTCTTTAAGCAATGCAAACCTTAGGTAAGCAGGTTTGCCCATAGCTGAGCCTTTTCAAAACCGTCCAATCATGGCAAAGTGTGGGAAACTGGCCCTATTTAAACCCAGCAGGTGGGAATACATCTCATAACTGCTTGTAGCTTCCCCTTGTAGGCACTATGTCTGGAATGGGAGAGCGTGTGCACTTTCTGGCACAGCGCTGGGGTATCCAGGAGTCCAGAGTCATGGCAGGACTCCTACTGAAAGTCCAAGACCAGAGCCTGCTGCAGGGGCAGTATCAGGGTTCCCAATACAAAGCGGAAGCCTGGGACCGTCTCGCCCGTGACCTCACCAGTGCCACTGGCATACTCCGAACTGGTGAGTAGGTCAGGCATCACTATGCTGACCTGAAGCAGCAAAATGGGGATCTCTTGGATCAGTGGATCCAAGAGGCTAGGAGGACAGGGGAAGTCCTATCCATGTGTAAGTATCAGTCCACTACCTGTTTAATAATTGCCAGCTCATGTATATTATGGATAGATATGGCTAAATGTTCCCCTTATGTCTTTCCCAGTGGTAAGTGAGCGGGTTATGAACCAGGAGGCCCATGGCTGTAGATTGGAGTGGTTGCGACGCGAGGCATGTACTGTCATAGGAAATAAATCTAAAAGTAGTAGTAAGTTAATTCCCTGTACAAAACCTGTATTGTTTAAGGCATGTACTGCATACACCAGAGAATAGGGCAGGAAGAGTCTCATATAGGTTGTATGTAAATAAAAGCATAATAGCCTGAAAATTAAGGTCTAACTGCTAGACTGCATGTGTTCACTCTGCTATCATATGGTAATGTACAGTTGCAATCACTTAATAGTACTGTTGTAGTAAGCACTGTTACACACACTGTGCTACAAAAGTAAATTGTGTAGGAATGTCTGTATATGACTGTTGTAATCCCAAGAGGTCAAATAGAAGAACTGAGAGAGACATAGACAGAAAACAGTAAAAAGACAAACAACAAAATACAAATAGCACACTTGACTGTGATGTGAACTGTTGTATTTTTTGCACACACAGCCATGGTTCAAATCCTGGCAGTGGTAGTAGGCTGTATGCAGAATCATACCCCACAACTGTACAGAAATGTCCAGAGTGTCCAGTAAAGCAGCCCGCACCTGCTGCCTGGCAAACCAGTGGGATGATCCCAGACTTTTAGGCAACAAACAAGACATAGAATGGATTGTCAGACATCTATAACAACAAACATATCACTCTAGCAACCCCTCAAAATGTTATGAGAGAAAGTAGCCAAGTATGTCCCATCTCCACCCCCATGTTGTCAAGCTGTGACCAGAGTGTGTACAGTAACAGAGTGTGATGTATGTGCATAATACTAATGTGGAATCTGGTAATTTGTGTGGCAACATGCAGGTAGTGCTAACAAACATTGTTCCCACAGGTCTGTCAGATACGAACACTGTGCCTATAACTAAAATATTGATATCCTGTACTGGTACTGTTTACTCTGGTATTATATGGCATGTTAGTGTTACAGTTGCTCAAAATAATAAGGTAATACTCATCACTGTCACCCACCCTGTACTTCATAACACAACTGTATAAGAGTGTTGTAATTACAAGGTCAGAATGTAATACCACAGGAAAATTATAGACAGAAATCAGACAAGAGATACACAGCAATATCTATATAGCACACTCAACTGTGATGGACAGTGTATTATTTTTAGCAGACACAGCCATGGTCTGAATCCTGGGAGTGGTAGTAAGCTGTATGCAGAATCATACCCCACAAGTGTACAGAAATGTCCAGAATGTCCAGTTATTTGGCCCATATCTGTTGGCTGTTACCCTGCCCCCTACCATATTAGTGTGCCAATTTCTGACATGTAGGCAGCATGTCATGTCATGTCATATTCATGTCATATAACTGATTGTCAGACCTGTACATATTTGGAAAATGTCAAAAAAACAAACAAACCTGTCATTGTACAAGTCACTAAAGGTTTAAGAGGGCAATAGTGGAAATATGTCCCGGTTCACCTGCATGTGTTGAAGACATGCCCAGAGTGTGTGGAAAAAGTGATGGACAGGTATGTGCATAACATCAACCTGGAATCTGGGAGTATGTGTAGAAACAGTTAGGTAGTGTTAACAAACAATACCTCCACAGGTATACCAGGTAAGAGGTGTATACTGCAGGTAAAACCAGTTCATGTATATAGTTGTCGACAGACATACCACTGTCTAAACTAAGGCAATAAGTAGTGTGCTAATACTTGTAAGGAACAGATCACAGCACTGACTAGGAAAGTAATGTGAGCTACAGGAATATATTAATTGTTAATTGACATCTTTCTCTCCCCCCACCATATCTGCAACAATAAACTAAATACACAACTAAATTGATATGTGCTGACTTAACTCTAATGTTGGGACATACATCCCATTGTTTGATAATTGCTTAAATCTGTTTCTATGCATGTGCTATGTTGAAATACTTCCACTTTGGTGGCATGCTGCCATCAATGTACCTGTATGCTGTTGTAATGACCACTGTTGTCCCATAGATGCATGTGTTCTGCTTGCTCTGCAACTGTTGTAAATCTGGTGTCTTGGGTTAATGGGAATACTTATGCATGCTGTTATAAATGAACCTGAATGCTGTTGACTATTACTAGCCCATATCATTCTTCAAACTGCAACACCATAGCTCATATGGGAAGGCCAGTCCCAACGGATCCACCTGTCCCACCTCAGCTGGCCATGGCACCAGGCACCAGCGCATCTGGGGCCCAGCCTAGGACCTCCTCCTCCATTGGCCCTGCACTACCTTTGGATGGAACTGCCGCAAGGGATGGGGCTCAGCCTCCCATGGGAGCGGGGGCGGAGAGGTACCTGTCACCTGTCATCAGGTCCAGGCCGTGGTGCATAGGGAGCTTGACAGGGAGTTTCGAGACAGGCTACACCAGATTGAGGGCCGTGTGGTGCAATTAGAGGATGAGCCTGCCCCTCCTGTTCAGCCCCCAGCACAGCCACCCTTGGGGCTGTGAAGGTGCAGTGGTGACTGCCCATGGGTGGGGACCTCAGTCCCACTGTTTCCATTTGGGGGCTCATGGGCTTGCAACTTCCAAACACCCCTCCCTGTCCAAGGTGTTTACCCCCCACATGTGTCATATACCACCCCTGTATGCATCTTGTTTGTCTTGTCTGTTAACCTACCCAACCTACCTCCCCAAATATACCTACTACCCCTCGCCAACATCCCACTCTCATCCAAAAAGAAAAGGGCAATCTGTTCCCGCAAAAAAATTTTGCCCCATACATAACTGTCCATTTCGCACACGTGTCCACTGGACACATGTAATCTGGTCTAATTAGCATCACAACAAATTATTGTTTTCCTCACCCCCTCCCAGGTGTCTGAGTGTTCAAATCTACCTTCAAATTCAGTGTATATGCACAGCTGTTGCTGCAGAAGAAATGGGCAGCTATGGACCTTCCCTACACCCTTCTTGTACATCCCTGGCTATTTTCCCTACTGTCTTTCCCTCTTTGTGTCCCTTTTTCACCACTTTCCTATCAACCCCTTTTTCTTTTCTTTTAAAGAAATGAGTGCGGAGGTAAGTGGGAGTAAGCACTTTTAAGCAGCAGTGAGCGGGTTTAAGCCTGTTTGCATGAGGGCAAACTATGCCTACACAGGTTAAGCAATATAGAAGCTAACTGAGTATAAGAAACTGTATCCAGACGTTAGCAGTGCTTACCTCCATGCAAACCCACTTACAACTGCTTTAACGTGCCTTAATCACACTGTATCCCATGGCCCGTGTTCTGCCCAGCAACAAAATAAACTGCCTTTGCAAGGCTCAAACCCAGGACCCTGTAGACCATAGACAAAGTGATTTATCACTAAGACATGAGAGCTATACATAAATCTGATGTTTTCAGAAACATATTATCCAGCCCAGTCATGCTACAATACAGAGAATGTAACCAACATCTAGATGTATGTGTGTGTAAATATATTCATATCTAAACAGATACAACACATCTCTATATGTAGAAATATATATATATGTATATTTAGAAATATATACATATATATAAATATATATGAACATATATACCTGCAAATGCCTACATTGACATATATATATATATATATATATATATATATATGCACAGCAAGGTACATATATGTACGCAGGTATATAGCTATGTAGGAAAATAAGGACATAGTCATACATATGTAAGCTGATATATATATATATATATATATATATATATATATATATATATATATATATATATATATATATATATATATATATATATATATATATATATATATATATATGTATATATATAGGTATATATGGCCATACATCTTTAGATAACAATGGTAGATTAACAAAAACAAATATGTCCACATGCACCATTAATGGGGTTGAGAGGCCACAAATAATATACGTTGTGTACGAATAGGCATACCCTCCCAGCAAAACACGTCTGCCCTGCAATACACTACCAAGTGTTGCAGATCTCATAATCAGGACCTGACATGACATGGGCACAAAATGTTAACAGTATTACATCCCACCTGTATGGTGTCAGACTGGTATTGGTAACATATCATGCAGTACAGTCTGGTTCCCATAGGAAATGTAAAATGTGGAAGCTATCAACATCCCCAGGATACATATACACAGACACATATATGCAGATACAGATATATATAGTAGGATCAACCAGGAGCTTTATGATTATCTTTATACGTCATTCCCTAGGTTTCCTTATCTTTTTGGAATACCTAAGTTACATAAGGACCTGGTCAATCCCCCGATGCGGCCTCTTATAGACAGCAGAGGCTCTCCAGCATACTCTTGTGCTAAGGTCATCGACAGTATCCTGCAGAAGTTTGTGAAATTGGAACCCCAGATTTGTAAGGATTCCTGGTCTTTCTTGACTAAATTGAACAACATGGAATACCAGGTCCATTTCAATTTTTTGACCATCGATGTCAGAGACCTATATACTAGTATTCCACATGATGTGGCAATCGATTGGGTTTCGACTAGAATGAGAGCACATGAAGCTAGCAATAATGACATTGAGCTAGTAGAAGAGTTATTGGACCTGGTTTTAACCAACAACTTTTTCATGTTTGGGGACAATTTTTACATGCAGAACATCGGAGTAGCAATGGGGTCACCATGTGGGGCAAGTGTTGCCAACTTGGTGATGGCTGATTGGGAGCATCGGTTCGTATTGGAGCACCCGTCCTACTGTGCACAAATAGGATTCTACACTCGTTTCCTGGACGACATCTTTATCCTTTTTAAAGGAGACAGGGAAGAAGCCGAAGAATATGTGAGTTTCCTCAACAACACCACCAATTTTTTGTCCTTCACTTTCCAGTTTAACACCACAAGGATTTCCTATTTGGATATAGAGCTGTCAAAAGCTCTGGAATCGGACTGCTTCTCCGCCTGTATATATAGGAAGTCGACCTATTCTAATACCTACTTGCACTTCTCCAGTTGCCATCCCTTTTCTCAAAAGAGGGCAGTAGTTAAACGGCAGTTGGTGAGGGCGGCGAGAATGGTTAGTAGGGATGACGAATTCGAGCTTGAGTGTTCACGTATGAAATCGATGTTCCTTAGTCGCTCTTACCCGTTGGCCCTACTGGAAGACCTCATAAGCGAGGTAAAACATAAAAGGGCAGTTAATATCTTTGTTCCCTTGTTACCATTCAAGTCATCAGCAGGTTTAACTGAGCCGAGTATAGTTGGAGAGAATGTGGATTTAAACGTTGAACCACCTGCAGGAGGACTTCCGAGGTTTATTACGACCTTTTCAGTTGACAGTTCATTAATGTGTCAAATTATTAACAAAAATTGGCAACTTTTTCGGGCTGATCCCTTAATTTTTTCAAAGTTAGGATCTGAGCCTAAAATTACATATAGGAAAGCCAGGAATCTGAAGTCAATTTTTGAACAGAAATCGTCCTCTGCTAGATCTCCTGGCATGTTTAAATGTCAGAATTGTAATTATTGCCGGTTCATCCTCGAGTCTAATCGATTTCATGTACAGAATCAAGAATTCAAGTTGAAATCTAGATTGAATTGTAACTCTACAATGTTAGTATACCTGGCTCAGTGCCAAAATTGTTTGGGATTTTATGTGGGGAAAACCGAGCGTAAGCTTAGGGAGCGCATTTATGAGCATAACTATGCGATTAGGAAGGGCAAGGAGACCAATGCCTTGGCGAAACACATTCGGGATTTCCCTTTGCATAGTTTCAAATTCATAGGCATTGAACAGGTTGCACATGATGTTAGAGGGGGAGCCACACATTTAAGACTCTTAGAAAGGGAACTATATTGGCAAATTAAGTTAGAAGCTTACCATAGTCCTGGGCTAAACGAATCTTGTTCTATTTCATGTATACTTCATAGTTTGAGTCTCAAGAGGTAGGTTGGCATTAATTTTGTATTTAAATATATACATATTTAGGTAGGAATTTAATATGTATGACCTAGTCTGGTTCATTTATTTTGGTTCTGGTAAGACACCATACTAATGATAATGTAGTTTACTTTTAGGAAAGGGTTCATTTTAATACATGTATTGTCATTTCTTGATTCTTTAACTCATTTCATTTTTAAATAGTTCTAAAAATTGTTTTAATTTATGTTCAAAATGAAATTTGTATTTTCCTGTTGGACAGGTTTTTATATGTTTTAAATGTATTATAGGTTAGTGAGTAAAACTACACTGTGTAAAGAAATCAACTTGAGTAACAAGTTAAAAAGGTTTTTCACCTTTAAAGCTCTTAATGATGTTTCTAATGTAATTAACTAAATTAACTTTATCATCAGTGATAGCTGTTTGTACCAAGTGATGTCATACTATTTAAACCAGTTGTAGAGTCAATTATTTTGTTTCTGAAGAAGAGTGCCTAAGAAGGCATTCGAAAAGCGCTTTAATAAATATATTTTTCATAAGTTGGGACTGTTACTTAAGCAGTGGATATATTGTCAGTAACGTGCTGTGGATTTTTTGCTGGTTGGTGCACTTACTGTTTCACCCTTTTCGTGGATTATTGGTTTATCTATCTTTCTTGTTTGATGTAAGCCAATATGGTAACATACAGTGGAGCAGCAGGTAACATCAGATAGGACAGGACCTTGGATGATAACAACTAGCACAGTCTGTACACAGGCCAAGGTATATATTAACAATATACACACCGTCAACATTCACCATAAGTACACAGACCTCAGTACTGTACAAAACATCACAGTATGTCCAGGTTATGTCATCAAATATAACCCCCACTGTACATAACATGTGTAGCAGTCTGATATCTCACTTGGCTGTTATCAGATATGATGACACTAATTGTGGTGTACAGCACATATGCACCTCTTCATGCATGACATATGTGCAAACGTTGACAGAGTTGGGGCTGGAAGCACATACACAGGGCCAATATTGACATGTTGTGATACCCTCAAACATTTACTGTTGTAACAGGGTTTTTTGCAACATATGTCCTATCAGGGATATGAAGTCAGTAACTGTCACTGCTTTCACCATCTACAGACTGCAATCCTCACACTACCTTCTGCAGTCCACAGATAGATCCTCCGTGGGTAACACATGAAACCAAAGGCACAACACAGTCCCCATTCTGCAGATGACCCTGCAGATGGGGATTCCTCATAAACATTGAACTGACATGGCAGGTATTGAGACATGTAGGACAGTCATATCCACACACACACACACACTGTTAAACCAACATTACTCCAAATGCAGTATAGCAGCACTTACAGTCTGCAGTCAGGTCGGGCACATCCCCCTCCTGTGTGTTGCCCTGTTTCCATAGTGTATGTTGTTAGAGGTAAACCTCCAATCCATCTGAGATGCTGTTTGCCAAACAACAGATCTAGTTCCTGCTCACAGTGAATGAAAAGGGCCAACACCAACATGATGTTCCTAGATATTGTGTTTCCATGCAATTGTCTATGGGAAGGTTACCACAGCTGTTCCACATGCAATCAGCTAGGGGAGGACAGCAATTCATGCAGAGGCCATCAGCTGATCATGAGCATCACTTAAAATACACATGCTGCTGCCTAAGCAAAGCAGCTGTAGGTCTCCACATCTACCAGAGAGAGGCAGACAGAGGAAAAGACAAGTCAGGGAGGGGTGGGAGAGTAAAACTTAAGCAAGCTTGTGTCACACACCTACCAGCACAGGGTATCAAACCCCTGATGACTATGTAGTGATATCACAGTTCTATGCAGTTATTGGATGCACCACATGTGTCACCTGCTGTGGAGCCCTCAGAACATATATGTGACGGTGAATGACATCTGCAACAGGGATAGAGTAACTATACGGTAGGTGACGTACACGTGCCTGTCCACATGAACAGGTGCTACCATCAACACAAACAAACACGAAAGGCAGACACACAAGCTTAGAATCCAAAAAACCAAAAGCAAGCAGGAAGTACGTGAAAAAACAATTTAATGTTGTAAGCGCTTTCGGAAATAGACTGTGCTTTTCCTTCTTCAGACCTAGAACACACACATTCAAATGCTTATAAAGAAAAACTCAAGTGTCAATTAATTAATTAATTAAAATAAAAATCAAATTTAAAATTTTAAAGTAAAAGGCTCTATTATTTAAACTTTTCCAAAAAGTTGCAGCCAAGACCAATTGTATACAATCAAGCTGAACAACCCTTGGATTTCAGGAATCCATACCAACCTACATTCATACATTTAAAATACAAATCTAAAATAACAATTAATCAATTTTTAGCAAATATTTATACAGGGCTAGAATAAATGTTTTAAAAACAAAGATGAATATATATATATATATATATATATATATATATATTAAATACAAAGGGAAGCTCCCAAATAAATAACAATTTCCACTTTCCATATTCATCTTTTTAATGACAAAAGCCTTAAGAAACATTTGATCGAAACTGTTTAATTCAGACCTGGGGGCAAATATGCTGCAGTGGAAATTTGCCATCTTAGTTCTTCTATTTCTAAATTAATTTGCCAAGGGCCACCTCTCACATCTGTACTTATATGTTTTAAAACTGAAAACTTAAAGGAGTGGTCTGGAAAATCAACTATGTGCCTAGCCAATGCGTTAGTTGTGTCCTTCTTGCTAATAGCATACATATGTTCATAAATGCCTAGCCTTAGCTTTCTCTCAGTCTTACCGATATAGAAAGCTTTACAACTTTGGCAGTTAGCACAATACACCACTCCCTTTGTGTCACATGAAAATTTGCCCTTGGTTTTGTATGACCTGTCCCTGATTTTAAATTGGTAATTGGTGTTTAAATGTTTACATTGTTGGCACCTTCCACACTTAAACATACCCTTGTTTTTATTAGGGGGTGGATTGGTGGAATATTGCAACAACATTTTTAAATTTTGCCCTCATCTAAAGGTAATTTTTGGTTTATGACCAAGGACTTTGTGTAGAGATAGATCTTCTATAATGAGGGTCCAGTTCTTATATAAAGTTTTCCTAATAAAAGAGTGATCCAAATTGTATGTAAATAAAAAACTTGTAGAGTGGCAGTTGATATTACTAGGTAAAAAATCATTTACCTCCCCAACAGAAATATCACACTCTTCCAAACCTCCAATTATTCCTAGTAATGGTTGAAAGCAGCCATTCTGCCATTTAGTAATAACCTCTATAGAAATATTAGAGACTAAACTCAACGGGTAACCCCTCCTAAGAAACATTCGTTCAAGCAGGCCACATTCTTCCATGAAATCAGCCTCATCTGAAATCATTTTGGCTTCCCTCACCATTTGCCCCTTAACCACTGCTCTCTTTTGGTGGTAGGGGTGACAACTGGAAAAATGGAGGAAGGAGTTGGAATACGTGGGCTTCCTATAAATTGTACTTTTAAATCTATTTCTAACCATGTCTTTGTGAATGCTAATGTCAAGAAAATTGATGGTTTCATTTTCTAAATTGAATGTAAACTCCAAAAAGTTAGTTGAGGCCGTAATTAATTCACTGAAATCTTGCACTGTTTCACTGGGGCCTTTCCATAAAATGAACATGTCATCTTGGTATCTTGTGTACCAAGCTACATTTTCCTTAAACATAGTGGTTTGGAAAAGAATGGTGGTCTCCCAATGTGCCATTATACAATTGGCAAAACTACCACCACAGGGAGATCCCATGGCTACCCCTGATTTTTGGAGGAAAAAATCCCCCTCAAGCCACATAAAGTTATTACACAAAACTAACTCTAACAGAGTAGTTACAACATAAATGATGTTGTTGTCAATTTTCCTTACATGCAAAAAGTCTCTAATCCATTCGATCCCCAATTCTTGGGGAATCACAGTATACAAGTCCTTTACATCAACTGTCAATAGTTTATAGTCCTGTTTAAAAGGGATACTCCTGAGTTTTGTTAAAAAACTCCAAGAGTCCTTACATATTTGTTGCTCATTCTCTACTAACGGTCTTAAAATGCTGTCCACATACTTGGCACATCCATAAGTAATAGACCCACGTCCGTCAACAATAGGTCTAAAAGGGGGGTCAATAAGCCACTTGTGAATCTTAGGGATGCCAAATAGAGATGCCATCCTAGGGGCTGGCATAATTAAAAAATTAAGCAAATCTAAATCAATTACCTTTTCAATAAAAAGCTCATCTAATGCGGCCCTAATCTTACTATAAGCCACATTAACCTCATTAAGACAGACTTGTTGATAAATCGAGTTTTTGAGGTATTCAGTCATACAAGACATATAGGTGCTATGATTCATACAAACAAGACCACCTCCTTTATCTGGCTTCATCATTCTGATTTTACAGTCATTCAACAATCTAATAAAATCACGTTCTTTTTGACTGAAATTGTAAAAGCCTTTCTTGGCTTTTAGACCAGTATCAAAAAGAGCCCTAAAATCCAACTCACACATTTTCTCAAATGCCATAATGTTAGGGTGAAGAGGTGGATTAAAAGTACTAGAAACTCGCAATACACTAGCAGAGGAGGAAGAAGAACCCATAATAGCATTTAAGTTAATTTTCCATACAAAAAGTTTGAGGTCCACTATAGTGTTGACCAAATTCATCCCAGAGTCAGGAACAAAGGATAAGCCTAGTGCAAAGAAGTCAATAATATCCTGAGGGAAAGTTAAATCTGAATAATTGTAAATATAAAAGTCACCAGCAGAGTTGGATAGAATATGAGGGTCTAAAATCCCATTTCCAACTACCTCCTGCGCTGATTCCTTCGTTTCCGCGTGTATCCTTGCTGGTTGGGCGGTCTCGAGTTGTTCTGACCATTGCCCTGATGTAAATGAAAAGCCTGTTGTGAACCCGTTGTGGATTGGTTATTGTGGTTACTGTTACAGGTAATATTGTTATTCTTATTACCACCTGTCCGGGTATTAGTAACAGATTGATTGTAACCATTGTTCCCATTGTTCCTAATCCTTTCACTTCTTCTTGGCAAGCTCTCTTCTCTATAGCTATCAAGTTCATGTTCACCAAGGTTACCTTCTTCGTTACTAACAGGGTTTTCGTTAGGAACACTCTGAAAACTATTACCAAAAACTGGTGGGGGTGGGGGATAGGCAGTCCCAGAGGAATACTGCTGAACATCTCTTGCTACCATCAACACAGCCACACTCTCACAGGGATGCACACACATTGACACACTTGGCAGGGCCGGGATTAAAACTCATCAGTAGTGGGACTGTCACAACCCATCACTGTGCAGGTATCACATGCACCACACGGGTCATACGGAGGTTGTATGGGCAAAGGGTATGGGGAGGTGTCTGACATCAAACAGCATGCTTCAATATGCCAGTGGCAGTTGTAGTGAGTGTGGATGTGAACATACACACCATACAACACACACACAAACACATAGGGTGCCAGTACTGACATGCATGGGTACATGTCTGCATGGGTGTGTGGTGATCGACTGTGCCAGATGGCTATACAAGGCTAGGCGATGGGTATACCTTGGCTTCAGGCCACATTACAATGGTCTGCATTGTGGCTCAGGGGTGTGGTTTCTGCATTTGCCCACACAGGTGGGTATTGTATCCCCCATCCAGTCACCTGAGTGACTATTGTGTGTGGCCAGTGCTGTGCATCACTTGTCATGTATGTTTTCCTTAGTCCATGACATGGATGGTGTCTGGGATGTGCACACCTCCCACATACATGTACAGTGACATGTGGAACTGTACCTGGGGTGTCTGGACCATATCGTGAACACAGATAATCATCAGATGTGCCAGTCTTGCCCACCTGTGGTGAGAACTGGTAATGGGCAGCAGGTTTATCCTGCACCTACATTGATAGCATGCTAACGGCATGCCCTGCTTTCAGTGGCATCTGTCCATACAGGGCATGTTGTCAGGCATGTTATGTCCTTTGTGGGTCACATGTGATGGCACCACAGGTGCTGCAGGTGTCCATTGGGGAACATGGGGAGGGTGCACTGTCTGCATGTACGTGCATATTGGACAGATGGACAGGGTGCCATGCCCTCTGTAGCCCACTGCTATCACCCCATATTTACTATCAGTGGCCAGTATGCAGTGTACTACCCACATATTGGCTGTTGCCTAGGCGTGTGTGTGTGTGTGTGTGTGTGTGTGTGTGTGTGTGTGTGTGTGTGTGTGTGTGTGTGTGTGTGTGTGTGTGTGTGTGTGTGTGTGTGTGTGTGTGTGTGTGTGTGTGTGTGTGTGTGTGTGTGTGTGTGTGTGCGCGCATGTGTGTGTGTGTGTGTGTGTGTATGAGACATGGGTTGAGAATGTGCTCTGGGTAATACTGGGGTTGCTAACTGTAATTGTCTGGCCTTGATGTCACATGTATGGGTATGGCTTTGCACCCCAGCCTCCCAGCTATTTCACATCTGTTATCCCTGTAGGGTGGACATTGCAACATATAGTAAGACCACCATATAAGAATTATGCAAAAGCCGCTCCACATTGGCCACAAGTATCACACACTCACAACCTCACAAAGGATACAAGTTACAAACACGCACCTGTCATGTCTGGTAGTAGAACCCCTACCTAACTAGTTTATTACACTACACAGTTATAGTACACGCCACAGACATTACTGGATAACACCTTCCCCAAAGGTGTATTTCACAATGAATGACATCAGCAGGATTGCCAAAGTAGGACATTTGAATTGTAGTGAGTGTGACTAGCCTAAAATGCATTGCTCTCTACACAGATAGTCACACACACAAAACATCCACAACAGACATGTGTGGATATAGAACCCCTAACAGAAGTCTATATCACACTACAGCATGGAGCTGTTATAGGATGCACCATGGGGATTACTGGAGAGCTACTTCCCCAAAGGTGTATTTCACAATGAATGACATCAGCAGGATTGCCAAAGTTGGACATTTGAATTTAAGTGAGTGTGACTAGCCTATAATGCATTGCTCCAAACACAGACATTGAAACACACACAAAACATCCAGAACTGCCATGGTTGGGGATGGAACCCCACCACAGTTATAAATCACACTATAGCAGTACACAGTTATGGCACATGCTACGGGGATTACTGGGCTGCAGCTTTCCCAGAGGTGTATTTCTAGGTGGGTGACATCAGCAGCCTTGCCAAAGTTGACCATATGAATTGTAGGGAGTGTGAGTACTCTAAAAAGCCTTGCTCTCTACACAGACAGACACGCACACACCTGTCATGTCTGGGAAAAGAACATCTACTTAACTACTTTATCACACTACAGCAGTATGCAGTTACAGGATGCGCTACGGAGATTACAGGGCTACAACTTTCCCAGAGGTGTATTTCTAGGTGGATGACATCAGCAGCCTTGACAAAGTTGAGTATATGAATTGCAGGGAGTGTGAGTACCCTAAAAAGCATTGCTCTCTACACAGACAGCCCCATACACACACACACACACACACACACACACACGCACACACACACACTTGCCACATCTGGGATTAGAGGACCTACCTAATGACTTTATCACACTACAACAGTACGCAGTTACAAGAGATGCTATGGAGATTATTGGGCTCCAATCTTCCCAGACGTGTATTTCTAGGTGGATGACATCAGCGGCCTTGCCAAAGTTGAGTATATGAATTGTAGGGAGTGTTGCTGTGTCTTTTGGCTTTTCCCGGTTAGGGGTCGCCACAGCAGAACTCTGGTCTGCTAATGATTGGCAGTTGATTTTTTATGCCGAGTTGCCAGCTCTGACACAAAAACTTCAATGAACGTATGCCCATTCATGCATGTCTCCACACAGAAGATGCTTTAGCTGAGAATCGAACAGGACAGCGTCTTACTGTGAGGCAACAATGCTACAGCAGCACAATGAATTGTAGGGAGTGTGAGTACCCTAAAAAGCATTGTTCTCTACACAGACAGACAAACACACACACTTGTCATGTCTGTGAATAGAACACCTACCTAACTACTTTATCATGCTACAGCAGTACGCAGCTACAGGACATGTTATAAAGATTATCGGGCCACAATCTTCCCAGAGGTGTATTTCTAGGTGGATGACATCAGCAGCCTTGCCAAAGTTGAGAATTTGAATTGCTGGTAGCGTGATTACCCTAAAAAGCATTGCTTTCTACACAGTCAGACACGCACACAAACTCACAGTTGCCAAGTCTGGGATTAGAACTCCTACCTAACTAGTTTATCACACTACAGCAGTGCACAGTTATGGGATGCACTAAAGATATTACTGGGCTGCAATTCTTCCAAAGGTGTATTTCACATTGGATAACCTCAGCAGTCTTGTCATAGTAGGGCTATGGGAAGGGCAGTGTGTGTGCATGGGGCATAACCCATTAATCTAGGGGTTGACACACCACATGCGGGCACACCCAGGGTCATATTTCACAGGTACGTGTATACAGCTGCTAGATAACTACTTCCTTGTACAGTCATGTTGCACAGCTGGCACGTGCACCACATAGTCTGTCATGCTGACAGATACTGGTAGCTAGTATCTGCAGTGAGTGACATCTGCACCTCATGTGTTTGGGGCCCTGTGCCTGTGTGCTGGGTGGGACAGGCCTGGATGGCTCCTTGTCATGGTCACCCTCTTCCACACATCCATGTCCATCTGCCTTTGACTTATTATAGTGTGTTGTCCTTACATATATGTCTGTATTCCTATCCACTCTGTGTGCAAGGCATGAGTGGTGCATACTGATGAGTGTCTGCACTAACAACTGTGACTGCCATATATGTCTGGTCCACTGGTGTCTGCAGACATGGCCTTCATAAGTGTGTGAGCATGACCAGTATGACCTTTCAGTATGTTGTTGACTGACATTGCCTTCATTTCTCTAAGTGTGTGAGCATGCCCATTATGGCCGTCTGTATTGCATGTGTGGATCAAGTCCAGGCAGTTTGTACTGCAGTGCTGACCTTTGTGTTGTACACCGACAGGTAGCATGCTGTCTCTGCAGGGTATCCATCGATCATTTCGCATTGACTGTTACTACATTTCTGCATAGTGAGGGGGGCACACCTGACTGTTTCTACATTTCTATGCAGGATTGTGGGTGGGCACACCTGACTGTTACTATATTTCTATGTAGGATGGGGGGCACACCTGACAGTTGTACACATTTGCTAGGACTGTACTGGTATGTCGGGTACTCCATTTCAATCTGTAGTCTTACCTATCATGCTGGCTAGAGGCATACCAGTGTACTACAGATCTTAGCTTTTAGTTACCTACATATTAGTTTCTGATGTCCTACCCTTTAGAACTGACATCCCACTACATGACCTGCTGTAGTCTGTCTGTGTAGGCCTGGGGGGAGATTACCCATAGGCCTAATTCAGAGGCCATAGCACAGCCTTTGTGTTTGTCTACAACTGTCCTGCTGGCTGTGACTGTTGTTGGTTATGTGACCCCCCCCCCCGACTGGCATGTGTGAGTCACTTACTTGTGGGTGTCCTAGTATTGAGGGTGATGTTGCAGGGCTGCCTATTTTGGAAGCACATAGTACACTCCCTACACACGTTTAGGCACAGGTAGTGTAATGTTTGGCATCCCTTTTACTGTATGTGAGAGTTGGAGAATGGTGTTATTCCCTGTGTCCCTCCTGTGTCAGTGTATGTGCTATACATTGCCAAGGCCAGGGCATACTGGGCATACCTCCTTCTGCCTACTGGGGCAGGCTCAAGTTGTTCCTCCTCTGAGTTACTCAGTGCCTGTGCAGGCCTTGGCAATGGTGGGAGGCTGTGTGGCCCTGCCCTGTGCTGTGCCTGCTGCAGCTGTTTCCGCAGGATCATATTGTGTAGCATGGCACATACAAGGATGATATGGGTACATGTAGCTGGTGAGTACAGCAAGGCTCCACTGGATGTGTCCAGGAACCAGAACCGTGACTTGAGCATCCCAAACACAAGCTCTACTCTAATTCTGGTCTGTGCATGTGCCTCATTATTGAGTTCTTGTTCAGGTGTGTGTGCATTTCTGATGGGTGTCATCAGCCACAGCTCCAGTGCGTATCGAGCATCCCCCACTAGGCAACCATGAGTGATGGTCCCATTGGCAAATCTCTGGTACAGCTGCATCAGATGCCAGATGTGGGAATTGTGATATTTTCCAGGGCAGCCACACATTCATTATTATGCCCTGGGCATCGCACATGACCTGGCAGTCGATGGAGTGGAATCCCTTGTGGTTGATGTAGACCCTACCCTGCTCACCAGGTGGTGCTTTGATGCATATGTGCGTGCAGTCTATAGCACCCACTACCTCAGGGTATTCTGCTTTTTGGTGGAACAGTTGCATACTGCTGGCCAACTCCTAACTGGTGTTGGGGAAATATATGTGCTCACCGACATGTGCTGACATGGCATCCATTAACTGGTAGAGTACCCTGGATGCTGATGCCTGTGAAATCCCCATCATATCCTCAGTTGGCCTTTGGAAGGTACCTGTAGCTAGTATTCTTAGGCCTACACATGCCTTGGTATCCACTGGGATGGGTTTCCCTCTGTTAGTTCCGTGTGTCAGGTGTGGCCAGCACAGCTCAACAATTTGCTGTAGGAGGTCCCTGTCCACCCTATATCGCTCCACTGTCTCCAGCTCATGTAGCTCCTGGTAGGTTGTCCTGGGTCTGTACACCCTTCTCCATCTCCTCACTGTGGGTTGGTCAACAGCATTCTCATCCTCACCACTCTCAGCCTTGTCCACATGTTGTATGATAGCTATTGCAGCCCCTATCATTTTATGCTGTGAGTGTTAAAAGTTCCCCGCTTGTTTACACCAGTGGTGTAGAGTGTGGGAAAAACCAGAATGGAAGGTTTTTGCTTAGTTTATAGTGATGTTCTGGGCTAGTCTGGTTTGCTGCCTGTGTAATTGGATGATTCTGATACGTTTCACCTGACAGCTAAGCTAGTTCTCCTTGATTACCTTCCTACTGCTGTTTTCCCTTCTCATTGACTTCCTGTTTAAGCCCGTGTGTGTGCCGAACAAACACAGTGCTCAAATGTGCACACTGCTGCTATTTCCTGGTTTAACTTCTTTTTTCTTCCTGTAAAACCCGATGTGCAGCACGCACACCCACTTAGGCTTTGTAAAGAGTGCTAGGCAGGTTTAGATACACCCCCTAGCTTAGCTATGCTAAGCTAGGAGCAAACCCGAGCCACAGGGCTCCAATCTGCTTACAGTATGCCTGACATACCCCCCCATGATGCCACCTAACTCCTAGGCTTGCACCAAGTTATTCCTGTTCTTACACTGTTGGGACCTGACTCACATGCGGGGGAAAACTGGGATTCACTATCATTCCCCTCATTTGCATAGGATTGCCTGTTGATGCATAGTTACATGTCTCACACTGAGCCTTCCCCCTTAGCAACCACTACTCACTGGCCATGTTGTCTTCTGCCTGCCATTGAATTGCATGGCAGAATACTGATTTTAGTTAGAATGTTTAATTTAGGTTTATTTTCTTATTTTCCCCCTGATCCCATTTGCACGCCACTGCCCTACGCTTAAACAGCCAAGATCGGCTAAAAAAAAATTAAAAGTTGATTTTTTTATTTTTTGTTTTGTTTGCAATGCCAATGGCCTTATACTTGGCCATTGCCACACTTCCTCAATGATATGCAGCCTTTATTTGGAGCTGTCCTAGCTCTGTTTTGGATTTTGCAGTAATGTACTTGGTTACTGAGTACATTTCTGAAGATTACACTAGCCTTGCACGGACAATCGCAAGCTTCCTGAAATGCAAAATCACCTAATTTGCATGGATTTCTCCTGCAAATGGGGTGATTTACATACAAGGGCTTAGTCCGTGCAGGATTAGTGCAGGAGCTCTCGTGCATGCCCCTGCAGGCTGTTCCTGGATCACACGGCAGACATATTGCCTGCTAGAGCTCCTGCACTGATCCTACATGTCGTGCAGGGCATAGTGAATCTGGGTGTACATGCAGTCTTCACTTTGTGTAAACTTTATGAATTCCTGTCAATATTTAAAGCTGCAAGAATATCAGTAGGAAAACTACAATTTGGAGGAAGAAGGTGTGAGTTATGTCTGTGTTGTTGGTGTTCACTCAGAATGGTGTACACTCAGTGTAGGCGTTACTGAATCCCAGGGTGAGTATTATTAGTACAAATAAAAGGACAGAAAATCAAGCCTGGAAAGTGAAGCAATTTCTGGAGTCTGTTTCAGATGCTCTGATCCAGTTCATGTTAAAGCTGTGTTGCTGCTTTTATGCAGACAGTTTAAAATACCAACATTTTGTAACCGTTAAAAGCATTTCTGTCAAAGATACAGTAAAACCCAGCAGCAAAAGATGTGACACTTTCTTTGCAACTTTATGTGCACAGGTCTCACATGGAAATATTTGGGGACCATGAAGAGCTCTAACAGGAAATAGTAGGAAAATGCAGAACAGAAGGGGAACATGAGCTCCTGGTCAGTGTTCTTCCAATCTTAGATACCCTACTAATCTTTTCAATACTGGAAGAAACTATAGGGAGATTATATCCCTGATATTGATTTTAAGTGGATAAGGTGCAATATGGTTCAAAACCATATACTCTAAAACCTCAAAACTCAAGTTCAGTCCTACAAGAGAAACTTTCCCTCAGTTAATGAGACTACAAGTCATCTGCTGGATACAAGGTAAGAAGTCAAGGAAGCTCTTTCCTTCTCTTAAAATGAAGGTAGATAAAAGAGCAACATACATTAATAGACTGATGACAACACACTAACTATGAGCAGGGAATGTTTATAGTAACAGCTGAATTTGGTACCCAGCTTTGCTCAAACCTGTTGAAAGAATATTTATTACTCTTCCCTCCCTCACACAGAAAGAGTTGTAGGAACAAGGTACTCTTATAAGTAAATAAGGCATACATGGCATTGTCACACCCCACTCTAATGAACCTCCTGCATATCCGCAAAACAAAAAGTACCAGAATTACCTGTTCTAAAGACTTAAACCTTGCCTGTGATATAAATAGGACCTGCTGGAGAGATAGGTATATATCCCAGAGACTATATATTCCCATCTATGGAACAGGCTCCCCATCCATGCGAAGTAGAGTTCCTCCCTAACCTAATTCAAGTGCAACTTGGACAATAGGATGGCAAACTGGAAATTCATCCTGGTTTGGCACCTACATCTCTAATGGAAGCAGATAACCTGTAAATGTTTCATCTCCCAGGCCCATGCTTGCACTTATCAGGGGTATCAGAACTTGTCAGAAATTTAGGACGCATGGCTAGGCTTAAAAAGACACTTGTGGTCATTAACCTAGCAAACACCTATGAACCTATAAATAAAAGATAATTAAGGTGTTAAAGTCAGCAATTGTAGGCAGGCACAATGCTACTGCAGTTAGCATTTAAACCTCATAGCAAGAGGTTCTTCAGTTTGATTCTCAGCTGGCATGCTCTCTGTGCAGAGTCTGTATGTCCTCCCTGTATTCTCATGGGTTTCCTCTCACACTCCAAAGACAAGCATCTGGAGTGTTTCTTCCCAGGCATTTGATGAAAGTGGGCTCTATCCCAGTCAGACTTTCCAGGTAAGTAAATAAATTGTATGTAAATATTTGGGTATACCTAAGTTCTGTTAACTTTAATGTGGCTCTTCAGAATATAGATATAACATAGTAAAATAATTCCTTGTTGATACCCCATCACTTTCTTTAAAAGTTCGAGTGTCACCAATTTATTCAGTGTGTAAAAAAGTAGTTTATAAAATTATGTCATTCGTGGCCTGGCACATGTTGCCAACTACAAATCTGTGTTTGCAAAATAAGGAATATTTCTCATTTTGTAGCCACATGTTCCCTTCTTGTCTCACTAACTTACTAACGTTTTTTTCCACATCTATGCTTTTAGAGATCTTTATCCCAAATGGTATTCTAATTTGGGTGGCTGTGCTGGTGCAGTGGTTAGCATTGTCCACTAAGAGCAAGAGATCCTCCAGTTTGATTCTCAGCTAGGGTGTCTTCTGTGTGGAATCTCTTATGTCCTCCCTGCAGTCATGTGGGTTTCCTCTCACATTCTAAAGACATGCAGTAGATGGATTTGAAACTCTAAATTGGCTGTAGGTAAGTGTGTGTGCGTGAGTGAGTGAGTGGTGCAAATGATTACTGCAGCAGGGCTAGCCACCTGGCAGTGTAAACCTTTGCTTGAGATGATTGTCACTGTGGAAGTGACACCCTGACCCCATGTGCAAAACAGGAAAGGAAGATGGATTCTACTTTGGGATTACTAAAACCCAGGAGAAGCATTTTACACTTTTTGCATTAAAAAGTAGCTTTTACTTCTCATTCCACTTTACCGATGTCCTTGTTAGGATTTCTTACCTATATTCTAATTCCATTCTGTCTTAGTGTCAGATAGATTGTTGCTGTTCTCAATGTCCCTCATGATGTCTGATACAAAGATGCGAAAAAGAACTAGGCCCTAAACTGATCTTGTATAGTCCCTCTAATCACTTCAATTTCCTTTGGCAGGGTCTGCTTAACTTCTAATGTTTTTCTGCCTCCTAGAAAACCTTCTACCCATTCAGTCAGCTTCTCTGTACTGTAAGATCCTTCAGTTTGTATCTCACAGCTTCTCTGTACTGTAAGATCCTTCAGTTTGTATCTCACCCTCCTGTGGTGCAGTAAGTCAAAAGCTTTACTAAAGTAAAGTATATAAAACAGACAAGGTTTCCTTTTTTGAAATTCTAGTGTAACACAGTCATTAACATAATCAAATTTGACTTACATGGCCTATTTTCTACATACTCAGGTTGCATTTATCCTGCTATTTGTTGTTTATTGGGAAAACAACTAGCGTTATTCCAGGGCAGTAGGAAGGTTGGTTGGCCCCCCGGGCAATAACTTACATTTGGTGCTCATACCCAAAGATTAGAAAAGTAACAAAACACTTCCTCTCAGAGTTGACAACAAAGGAAAAAAAGATGTGTAGGCTAAGCAAATAGCTATTATGTATTGATATGATAGACAGCTAGAGTTCTTAGTATTTCCTTACTGTAATTTAAGCAGAGTGGAGAACTAAAAATAAGAAGATTTTCAGGCTAAGTAAACATCTGCATTATCAAAGAGTTATTATGTAATTACATATAGATACATCATTTAAGTAGCAGTGGTCATGCTTACTGACACTGGATTGTTGCCAGACACAGTATGGCACCACTTCTAAAATATCAATTATATTCCCTAACAACTTGCACCTGAGGCTTCTACCTCCTTCCCTCCATCCTTTGTACCCTTCTCTGTTATCAAAGTTAAGTATACAGATCTGTATTTCCTAAGTCAGTTTTAGCTCTGTCCTTATGGACTGGCACAGCTATGGCCTCTTTCTAGCCTTTTAAAACTTAAAGCTTTTGATACAGTATCCCATCCTTTACTTCTATCTAAACTTGCAGACTTTCACCTATCCTCCTCCACCCTCAGCTGGTTTGCTAGCTATCTTTCTAGACGCCAACAATCAGTCAAATGGCTCTCCTCCTATTCTCCTTTCCTGCCTATCTCTACTGGTGTTCCACAAGGTTCCATCTTAGGCCCCCTTTTATTCAACATCTTCACCAATGACCTCTTCACCTCTTGCAATCAGTCATCTCTCATACAATACGCTGATGACTCCACTATTATTTCTACAGCCGACAACATCTCTGACCTGCACACTCTAACCCAAAAAAGCTCTACTTTCCACTGAACAATGGCTTTCAAAAAATGTACTAATCCTCAATCACAAAAAAAAACAAACTCTTGCTCTTCCTCCCCTGTTCTCTTGCTCAACATAGATCATCCTTTGTCATTAAGTATTGTAATAATGCAGCCATCCAACCTGACACCCACACTAAACTCTTAAGGGTCATTATTGACGATGAACTAAAATCCAATCAACACATACAGCAATGCATAAAGAAAACCCATCAGAAACTATGTCTCCTATCTCGGAACAGAAAATACCTCACTCCTGAGGCTAGGCTCACCCTTGGACAAGCACTTCTCCTTCCCTCTCTTCTCTATGCCACCCCAGTTCTCACAAATATTCAAACTACTACCCTGAACAAACTTCAACAAACCTACCACAAAATAACCAGATTCATCACTAACTCCCCAAACAACACACACCACTGTATTGCCTTAAAGTCTCTACAATGGCTGGAGCTCCCACAACTACTACATCTCTACCAATTTCACATGCTGCACTCTGTGCTCTTTAAACCCTCCTGCTGTCCATCTCTATCTCTCCTTGTTTCTATCTACTCCCCTTCTCAATCTCTCCGCACTTCAAATCAACAATTGCTCGATATCTACCATCCTAATACATCTGTAGGTAAGCAACTCTACAAACACTCTGTGGCCCAAGCTTGGAATAAACTTCCCCTGGATATACGCTCTATCTCTCACACTCCACTATTTAAAAAGAACTGAAGACACATTTATTCAACTCCAGAACCTGTCCCTGCTATGACCCTACTTAGCTCTCCCCTTCCCCCACACTCATATTACTCTCAGTAGATCCTACTGCCACTCTTGACTCTCCCCCATTGTTCAGCAACAAAGAATTTAATTTTGTCAAACAAAAAAAAAAATTTAAATTTATTTTCTCGTTTAATTATAATCTTCATTCACAGGTAGTTGTTTATTTCTATTGCTTGCTATTATTGTTTGTAATACTTGTTTTTCTTGTACTGTAATTATATATTGCATTTTCTGGATCTTTTCTCCTCAGGTCTCCACTGAAAATGGGACAAAATCCTAGTTGGACTAACCCGGTTAACAAATGTCAATAAATAAATAAATTAATGAATTAATAAACCTCATCTCTGCTAATGACTGGTTGAAGCTTTCTATCAAATGATCCTTGCATAGATCTGACAGGTAATTCAAGATCCTAAAGGGATACTGCCGAGGCTCTGTACTTTGTTTTAGATCCTAAAGGGATACTGCCGAGGCTCTGTACTTTGTCTTAGATCCTAAAGGGATACTACAGTGGCTCTGCACTTTGTCTTAGATCCTAAAGGGATACTGCCGAGGCTTTGGACTTTGTGTTAGATCCTAAAGGGATACTGCTGAGGCTCTGGACTTTGTCTTAGATCCTAAAGGGATACTTCCGAGGCTCTAGACTTTGTCTTAGATCCTAAAGGGATACTGCCGAGGCTCTGTACTTTGTCTTAGATCCTAAAGGGATACTGCTGAGGCTCTGTACTTTGTCTTAGATCCTAAAGGGATACTGCCGAGGCTCTATACTTTTTCTTAGATCCTAAAGGGATACTGTCATGGCTCTGTACTTTGTCTTAGATCCTAAAGGGATACTGCCAAGGCTCTGGACTTTGTCTTAGATCCTAAAGGGATACTGCCGAGGCTCTGGACTTTGTCTTAGATCCTAAAGGGATACTGCCGAGGCTCTGGACTTTAAGTCTTTGAGCGTCCTTTCTGCAGGTTCCCATGTTATGCTGCTGTGTGTCTGATATACTTTTTCATTCCCTCTTTCCCTTGACAAGGTCACACTCGTCCTGCTTTTTCTTTTTTCCAGTTGGATACAAAAAAAAATAAATCACTGAGAATTTCTGCCTTTTTTTCCTAGCTTTGCCATGTATTTTCATTGACCAGTCATTGCAGCTCTTTTTTATACCTAAGTTCCATGTAGCTAATATTATTGTTCTCTTTATTCTATTTATTACTTAGTTCTCTAGATTTCTTCTTATTTTATTACTTCTGTTATCACCCTTTTCTATTTTCCTTCTACTTCGGCCTGTACTTGTTATGTTTCCACTCTTTTTCTAGGTGCTTTTATTCCCCCCATGACTGCTGGTAAATGAGACTCCACCAACTGGAATTGATCCCCTTCATTTCCACAAACCTTTTATCCCCAGTATAGAGGTGAGAGCATCCAGGCAGCCATGAGGATGCTTTGTGCGGTTTGCTATAGAAAAAGGACATCCTCTTCTATTTTTGCACAGTTACAGAGCTACACCCCCCCTTTCCCTAGGTCAGTCACCAGCATTATACCACATGCAGGCTAATATTAGTTGTATAGTCCTAACCCTACCCTCCGGTGGCTGACATGACTGAGTGTCACCACAGAGACTTCCAATTGCCACCCCTGATGCATGTGTGTATCCATACACCTGCCCATGAGAAGTAACATCATTAAGGTGGGAGTGCCGAGCTCACATCCAACCAAGTTATGGTGGCCACTGGTGTTGCGCAAGCCTCAGCTTTGACAGTTGCAATCACCCACTAAGAAATCACCACTCCATCCCACTAGGAAGGGAAGGCTAGTGTGAGGCACTCAGTTCTCATCCTTCCCCATCTAAATGGTCCAGCAACCATATCTATATGAGGCAACAGGTTTCCTGGGTCACGGTTAAGGTTTTATCTCTCCCCACCACAAAGATGGATCTTTTTCTTTCAACTTTACCTCATAAAATGCTTTTTCTTTCTTCCTTTTTCTTTCTTTCTTTCTTTTTTCTTTCTTTCTTTCTTTTGCTTTCTTTCTTTCTTTTTTCTTTCTTTCTTTTTCCTTTTCTTTCTTTCTTTCTTTATTTTTCTTTCTTTCTTTCCTTCTTTCTTTCTTTCTTTCTGCCTTTCTTCCTTCATTTTGTTTCTTTGTTTCTATCTTTTTTATTTCTTCCTTCCTTCCTTTTTCTTTCTTTTCTTTCTTTTTTTTCTTTCTTTTTCTTTCTTTCTGCCTTTCTTCCTTCATTTTCTTTCTTTCTTTTTTTCTTTCTTCCTTTTTCTTTCTTTCTTTCTTTTTTTTAAATACCTTCCTCCTTAACCTATCTGACCAACCACATTGGCTACAGTATTCAACCTTCCTTATTTCTTTTTTATAATTCCTTTTACCATAGTTGATTTATTCTTCTCTGTAGTTGGTGTTATTTACAGGCTGTTTCTTTCTGGTACTTGTCTCCTGGTTTAAGCACTTGGGCTTTGGGCCAGTTATTTTACATTAAGAAGGTGTGGTCTGCACTCTTGTGGGAGGAGAGGGTAGATTCTGCCCTTCTGAGCTTGGAGTTTCTGGTTAAAGGCTTATTGTGCCTGCTTATTTGAACTGTTTCTTTCTGAAATTGGTACTCCTTATTTGCTGTAGCATAGACTAAATTCAGACCTGCTGAATCTAGCTTTGTTTTTATAACTTGAGCACTAATCCAGACCATCTTTTTTGGAGAAGGTTCCCCTGCACCCTAGTGGCAGGAGTGTGCAGTTAGAACTTGTCTGATCAAATACTGCTGGAACGGGGCTCAGTTTTTAGCTTTTTATTGGTTAATTGGTTAATTTGTTTAAATCAGTTTGGTCATTTGCTACTGTTATATTTAAAAAAAAAAATATATATATATATATATATATATATATATATATATATATATATATATATATACATACACTTTATGCATCACCACTTAGCTAGGGTTAAACTATTCCTGGCGCCATGAATTCTGCTCTTCAAATTTTCCCTTAGAACTAGCCAGTTTTTTTTAGTTTTAACACTAAAATCTGGTTCTTTGAGCTCAGCACTTGTTCAGAACTTATTGTAAGCACTAAATAAGCTACAAATTACTACAGCACTCAACTTTCCTCACTTATCTAGAAGAAAACAATTTTTAGTACTTAATAAATAAGCACCTATCCAGGCATGTCTAAGGGTCAGCTCTCTTCACCCAAGACTGGACTAGACAGTCAAGAGGAGAAGGTAAACACTTGCACAACACCACACTGATCACATAGTCCCTCAAACCCTACACCACCAAATCACACACATAGAAAAACGAAACACGCACCTACATTTGCAGAGGCTCTCAATAAAAATCTGCTCAAGCAACAGACACCTCCAAAGCAGAAACACAAGCAACCTCCACCCCCCAACACAACCCAAATGATACATTGCCCACAAACTCAGTGTGCCACTCAACCACAGCCCATAAGGCATAACAATGTAGCCAGCACTCTAGTCATAGGTGACTCTATAGTCAGGCACACTGATGTTCCACTCACCAGGCCAAGCATGGAGATAGTTACTGTCAGCTGCCTGTCAGGCGCCAGGATCCGCCACATAATGCACACACTCTGGTCACTACACAACAAGTACAAATATGAATCTGTTATTGTCCATGATGGTGTGAATGACCTGAGACGTACCTCCCTGAACTACATGAAAAGAGACATGGAGGAGCTTTCTGATCTTGTAGCCCAGGCTGCTATGACCCTACCCCTGAGTAGCATCCTGTCATCACCCAGAACGACACCACAGTACAAGGACAAAATGATTGACTTCAACAATTGGCTAAGCTTCTGGTGTTATTCTTAGGGGATCCAGTATCTGTCTGCCTGGGATGACATGATCGACAGACCATGATGCTTTGCCAGAGATTGCCTGCACCTGTCACCCTTGGGATTCCGTATACTGGCTAAGGCACTTGCCACCCCTATAGTGCCTTTTTAGGCAAGGTTCAAATGACAGATTCACCACCTTAAAAGGTACAAGCAAGCAAAATCTGAGGGTAATGCTACTCAATGATAGAAGTCTAAATCTCAAAATGCATTCACTCGAGGCACTCCTTAAAATGGAGAACATTGATATCTGTGCAGTGACAGAGACCTGGTTTAAAGCTCCAGAGAGCACCCCTGCATTACCAAGCTATAATTCATACCACACCTTTCTGCCACCTAACCTGGACCGAAACACTAAAGACAGAGGCATGTCCATATTCATTAAGGATATCCACACCTCCAGCTAGTTGCTCAGCATAATGCATCCGAGATTATCCAAGTGCAACTAACTCTGGGCAAGACCGCAATCCAAATTGTAACTTGCTACAGCTCCCTCACCATGCCCCAAGATTTCCACTCCTCATTTCTTGATACACTGGAAAATATTAGGGTACAACCCAACACCCTAATAATGGCTAATGAAGTTCGCAGATGACTGCAAACTAGGAGCCATAATTGAAACTCCTAATGATGTGGACATCCTACAAAAGGGCCCCATGGAGACAGATGCCTGGTGTCAAAGCCATGGCCTCAAGCTCAATGCCAAAAGTTCATTGTCATCCCCTTTGGTAAAAACTCTGTACCCATGAGCTACCACATAGGTAGTAGTCTACTTAACACCAAAAGTGTGATAAGAGACCTTGGGACACAGGTAGACAGTAGTCTCTCCTTTGATAATCACATCAACAAAGTAGTCAGGAAATCCTTCTACGTTGCACACCTCATCACAAAAGGTTTTCATCCAGGAAAAAAGAGGCCATAGTTTCCCTCTACTCATCACTCATTAGATCCATTATAGAGTACAACACCTTATTTGGTATGTACCTCACAAGACATCTACAACAACTGGAAAGGCCGCAGAAATACCTCACAAAGGGGATTACTGGCCTCAAACAGATGCCCTACGCAGACCGTCTCAAAAATCTCCAGTTTAATCCCTCACATATCGCCTACTCAGAGGTGATCTTTGCCTAACATACAAAGCTACGTCAAACCCAGAGCTGTTGGACATGCTCCACTTAAAGTAATCCCAATCCCTCTGAGCTACATGCTCTAGGGACCTAAACCTTGTCACTACAATAAACAGAACATGCTGGAGGGATAGATTCCTGTCCCAGAGACTTCCCATACTTTGGAACAAACTACCTATCTACATCAAACAAAGCTCCTAATCAGCAATCTTCAAGAAAAATCTTGATGATTGGATGGGAAATAAGAAATTCACACCGGGATCACCTCTGTGCTCTGCTCAACAGGGGCACAGGAGGGTGGCGAAAGCCAGGGTACCTTTTTGGCTAGGCTTATATAGGCCCTAGGGCCAATAGCCTAGTACCTACCTATGATCCTATTATCCTATTAACCAAGTTGCCTATTTCAACTTAAAAAGTCCCCTGTACTAATGTAGTCTGCCTTTCCCTAATCCCACTCTTTCACTGACTGCTGTTTTGTCTGTCCTTTCCTACAGCTATGATGAAGAAATTTTCTCAGTTTCTCTCATCCTTAATAGGTACATCATCCAATACTTAAGCCTTCTTTGTGCCTTTCTGTATAACCCAAAAGAATACATCTTTGTCTAACATCTTGACTATTTCATTCTCTCTCGCAGGTTTGCATGTAGGAAATATACCAGTATGTTTCTGGCAGAGTAAAATCTCCCAGAGTTACAACTAACTTTTTCTTGCTACAGCAAGACCTTATGTATTCCCTTATTGACTTCTCAGACTTCAAGAATGTGTAATCAACATTTTGCAGCTATCTTCCATTTTGTACACTGAGTTAAGAATGTGTATTCGACATTTTGTAGCGATCTCCCATTTCTTACACTGTGTTAAGAATTACGGCGGCACAGTGATGCAGCTGTAGCATTGTCGGTTCATAGCAAGAGGTTCTTTGGTTCAATTCTTGGCTGGGGTGATCTTCTGTGTGGAGTCTGCATGTCCTCCCTGCTGTCATGTGAGTTTCCTCCGGGTGCTCCGGTTTCCTTCCACACTGCAAAGACATGCATCTTGAGCCTTTCTCCCCGGGCATACGCTGAAAATTGGCTCGTTCCAAGTCGGACTTTCCCGGTTAACAAATGTAAAATAAAAATAAATGTGTAATTGACATTTTGTAGCTATCTGCCATTTCTTACACTGTGTCTGAGTATGCTGAATGTTAAGGCTTCTAGGTTCAGGTAGTCATTAAGGTTCTTCTCTTCACGGGTTTCTTAGTCTGTCCTCACTTTACAATTTTTGTTCTAGCAACATTTTTCTCTTTCTGTCCTGCCTCTGCATGTGATATACTGGCATTTCCTTATCCCATTCTTTTTCAGCATTTGCCCAGGTTTCTGCTATTTCTGCTATCTCTGCATTGTCCTTTTGTGTTAGTAAGTTGCTCTCTGATTTTCTTGTCATTACATAACATTGCACTCTGCCTCTTCCTATCACTCATGCCTGCCTTGTTTTTTACATTTTTTTTTCACTGCAACTATTTTAAATTTTTTATATGCATCCTATATTTAGGTCCTCTAGGCACTTAATCTACACATTTTACATCCTGCCTTCCTGATGATACCTGCACTTTTCTGCCTTTCTGTTGTCTTTGTTTATTTCTAATCTGCTGCCCTTCTTTTTTCTCATGTCAGACTGCTGTCCACCCTCTTTTTACCAGTTAACTATGCAATTGTCTTGATAGAGCTTTGCAGTCGGGATTTCACCAAGTGTCCCAGTCGGGGAGAGGTTAAATCTGTCAGTGCACTGAGGTTCTCTCTCTTTACCATGTCTGCTTTAGCACACACAAAACCACCTTTATTTTAACAGGAAGGAAGGAGTTTGCTGGCTATAAGTCTATATTTTGAAACAGGCAGTTTAGTCCCATATCTTGTGTTTCATTGTTCTGCTAGCATATTGCCCTAGCAGAATCTGACAAAAAGATCAGTGTATTTATTTGGCCTAATCAACTACATTACCTTTTTCTGTGCTGCTTCTGTGACTCACATGCAAGACCCACCATCTGTGTGAGCTTTCCTTCCTGTTAAAATGGGTAAGACTGGAGTCACTTGCCCTACAGCCCAACGCTAATCTACCATCGACTGGGAAACATACACAACCACATACATGCTAGCTCAGAAGTCCTTGGACTATGTCAATGCAAATGATCTGGAACAGCTAATCAGTGCACCCACAAGGGGCTCAAGTATCCTGGACATAATACATACTAACATAGGAGGGCATTCCTCCCCTCACATGTGATGTCCTCCGTGATAAGATCAGACCATAAACCAGTCTTGTTTGATGAAATTATAACACCAGATACCCCATCAAGTTCAAAAATGCTTAAGAATTTTTCAAAGACAAATTACCTCCTGCTAAATGATGGTATAAGATGTTTCAAAGTCCCCTCAAATGCAGATAACATGAACTCCTATGCAGAGGTGTACATCAATGCTCTGTATAACCACTTAAGCAGTTGTACAGAATCATCTGTACTTGACCAGATTAAAACCAGGTCTTGCCGAAAAAACAAGCCACTCTGGTAGACTCCTAGTATAAACAGGCTATACAACAAGAGAAAGAAACTAATGTCCAGGAATAAGAGGGAACTGGCTCGGCAGAGGAAGAAATTCTGCTCTAGCTTAAACAAACAAATAAGAGATCTTGTCAAGTTCTCCAAAGCTAATTATGAAGCAAAAATAGCATCCCCAGGTAAGGATAATCACAAGGGATACTTTATCTATGTCAAAAATCTAAAAGGGAATTTATTTATTTAACATTTGTTTACCAGGAAAGTCTGACTGGGACAGAGGCTATTTTCAGTGGAGGCCCAGGGAGAAGCACTTCAAGTGCATGTCTTTGGAATGTGGGAGGAAACTGGAACACCCAGAGGAAACCCACATGAATGCAGTGAGGACATGCAGAATCTGCACAAAAGGCAATCCATCCAATCGTTAAACCAGATAACCTCTTGCTGTGAGGTGACAGTGCTAACCACTGCACCACTGAGCTGCTATGCACAGAACTGGTTGTGGATGGTGTGATGCCCATGCACTGGCCCAGTAATCAAGGAGCCTCAATCCTCACCACTAGCACGTGAGGGGTGTCGACATTGGGAGGATAACAAGTACACACACAGTAAAGTACAATTTCCCTTAAGAGCACACAGAGATCACAGTTAGTCTAGGGCTGGTTTTTCCCTTTCTCTCCAGATCCCCAATAAGACTCCCCACTGGCACAGCTATAGGGTCCAGATCTCAGCCTAGTGGTCAAGCTAAAACCTCCAGCACCCTCTCCGTCCAACCAGTGCTTCATGTGCCTGCCCAAGTAGCTGATACACACACACTTTGAGATATGAGTTATATACAAACATACAGACACTCCTGGGGAAGACTGGCACAGGTTCTCCAGCTATGCCCCCTTCTCTCCAGACTATAAGGTGGAAATCACTGCCACCAATCACTATTTATCAGCTACTAATAAAGGCCCTTACCAAAGGTTGTCTAATTTTACTGTGCAATATTATTATCCAATCAGTAAGTGTGATGAACAGCAAGATGATTGGAGTGGCTTTGTATAGTATCACCAAATACATGCAAGTACTCTAGAGCTTAAATTATCTCTACACAAAACAGCCACAGTTGAAAGGTTTAAAATATTTAATAATAAATAATAAAAACACAAGACAATACTTATTACTTCAAGACAATGACAATAAAGAGTTCAGAAATCACAGGAAAATGCTTTAAACCAATAGTGTAGGATAGTCTGACATAAATATGGAAAACAGCTAGACTAATCTGGCCACTTCACAAAGGCGGTGCCTCCACCGACCCTGGAAATTACTGGCCCATTAGCTTGACAAGCCTTATCTGCAAAGCCATGGAGAGGATCATAATGGACCTCATAAATAAAGACATAGGGAATTTGCAGACTTTGGATCCAACCCAGTTTGGCTTTGTCAAAGGCAGATCATGCCTTTTAAACTTGGTTGACTTTTTCGAAACAGTCACCAAAGCCATTGATGAGGGAAAGGCAGTCCATACAGCCTACCTCGATCTGGCGAGGCCTTCGATACAATACCCCTCATCAGCTTAAATGTTAACCCATACATCACAAGATGGGTTGCAAACTGGCTGAGTGACAGAACCCACAGGGTCAGAGTTGCTGGTGCCATGTCAGACTCAAAGCCTGTCACAAGTGGTGTTCCACAGGGCTCAGTCCTGGGCCCACTCTTGTTTGGCATCTACGTACAAGCAAACACAGGAGGGTTATGGCTGACAAAGTTATAGTAGAAAACACATCTGACACAGATATCCTTCAGAAGGGTCTCACAGAAACGGATAACTGGTGCCAGTGCCATGGCCTAAAGTTAAATGCCAAAAAATGCATAGTCATTACCCCTAGCTACCAAATAGGTGGCAATCCACTGAGCACAGAAGAAGTTATCAGGGACCTGGGGACCCAGGTTGATAGTAGTCTGTCATTCGACACCCATGTAGCTAAAGTAGTTAGGAAGACCTTCTACATTGCCCACCTTATCATGAAGGGATTCTCATCTAGATCAAGGGAGGTCATAGTCTGCCTTTACTCATCACTCATCAGACCAATGATTGAGTACAATGCCCCATTCGGAATGTATCTGACCCGACACTTGCAGCAGCTGGAGAGGCCACAAAAGTTCCTCATCAAAAGGATAGAGGGTCGCAAAATCTGTCCTATGCTGCCCGACTGAAAGAACTCCAGCTCTATTCAGTCGCACACCGCTGCTCAGAGGTGACCTTTGCCTAACATACAAGGCCATGTCAAACCCAGATTTGATGAATATGCTTCACCTCAAAAATCTAGATCCATCAGAGCCACAAGGCGGAGACTTAAACCCTGGAGGGATAGATTCATCACCCAAAGACTCCTATGCTGTGGAACAAATATATGTGAGGCAGAGCACGCTGGCCTTGTTCAAGAGAAATCTTGACCAATGAATGGGAGATAGGGATTACCTCAGTGTCACTGCTCGACAGAGGCACAGCAAAATAATGGGTATAGTTCCCCATACTAAAGGGGTGCGATGGGCTAGGCTTGTAAATGCCCTCGGGCAGATAGCCTAGTATGAACCTATGAACCTATGAACCTATATTCTATCTATCTCTACGAGAAATACTAACTTCTAAATACTACTTACATACAGAGTAAAGCAAGTGCTGGTGAGTGGAATGTTTTCAGATCCAACACAAGATACAAAATGCTATTTCTTTCTTTCTGTCCTTTGATAATACAAAGTACTGCTGAGTCATTTCAGATTACATCATTATTGACACTTCTCTGATTTAGTTTACAAGGCTCACAAAACTTAAAATTTTAACATTTCTTTTTTTGTAATCTGCACCTGCAGGAAGCCACAGCAATAAATTACTCTTTACATGTAAAACGTAGTAATTATCTATTGTCTTAAAACAATAGATTCATAGGTTCATAGGTGTGTACTAGGCTAATGTTCCTGAAGCCTATATAAGCATGGCCCAAGAAGATTCACTGGCATACTGCTGCCAAAAGTTAGTTCCCAGTGCATCTGTCAAGTAAAGCCACTGAAGTGATCCCCGGGGTGAACTTCCTATTGCCCACTCACTCATCAAGATTTCTCTTAAGAGGGCCAGTGAAGTGCTCTGCTTGATGTGAATGGAAAGTTTGTTACAGAGTATGGGAAGTCTCTGGGTTAGGAACCTGTCCCTCCAGCATGATCTGTTTATTGTGGTAATGAGGTTAAGGTCCCTAGAGCATGTGGCATGGAGGGATTGAGATTTCTTTAGATGTAGCATATCTAGCAGCTCTGGATCAGACATAGCTTTGTAGGTCAAGCAGAGATCGCCTCTAAGTAGGCAATAAGAGACAGAGTATAGCTGAAGGTTTCTGAGTCTGTCCATATAGGGCATGTGTTTAAGGCCTAAGATCCTCTTAGTGAGGTATTTTTGTGGCCTTTACAGTTGTTGTTTCTAGCCCAGACATCCTGTCTCTGAGTTTGAGGTCAAACACAGCTGTAAAATTCTTTACTTAACAGCTTTCTTCCAGCAGGGTGCACTGTGGTTACATTTTTGAAGGTCAGTACAATATATAGTTTAATCATAACATATAGTTCTCTTTACACTTGTAAAACTTGCTTGTGGATTATATTAATATTTACAATGACATAAAATTATCTACAAAATTCTATCTGGCTAGGCTGGCAGGCTTCACAGATGGCACCACCCATACTCATCTAGAGGTAATGGCCAACCTGCTGGCTGACAGATTTGGAGAGAACTTCTCCCCATGTCCCCTCCAGTCATCCCTCAAAGTATACCTGCCATCATTCCTCAGCCTAGTATCTCAAGAGAGAAGGTCATCTGTGTGGTCTGCAAGTATAAAAACATGGTGCCAGTAGGAACAGACAACATCCCAGGTTGCCCTTAAAGCAACATAAAACATGACCTAGCAGACCCACTTGGACCCTTGTTTAACCACAGCCTGTGAACTGGCTATTTTCTGGCAGAATGGAGGACAGTAACAGTAATCCTTCTGTAGAAGGGGGAACCATCAAATGACCCTGGGAATTATAGGTCCATAAGCTTAACTAGCCTAATATGCAAAACCATTGAAAGAATCATTATGGACCTTATTAACAAGGACATAGGTAATCCCCAAACTCTAGACCCAACCCAGTTCATATTTGTTAAAGGTAGATCATGCCTGTTAAACATGGTTAATTTCTTTGACAAAGTCACCAAGATCCTGGACGAGGGGAAAGACGGTGCATACTGCCTATCCTGACCTAGCCAAGGCATTTGACCCAATCCCTCACTCAGGTATTATGGAGAAACTCTCCCAATTGGGAATTAACCCCTAAATTACCAGATGTGTCCAACAGGACACATACAGTCAAAGTGGGTGACCTCACCTCTAACAAAAGACCAGTCACCAATGGCATACCACAGGGTTCTGTCTGGGCTCCTTATTTTCAGACTTTATTTTTCAGAAGTCCAGGCAAACTTGGATCACCTGTGGCTTACCAAGTTTGCTGATGATTGCAAATTGGGAGCAATCGCTGAGTCCCCCAGTGATGTTATTATACTGCAGACAGGGTTAGCAGAGACAAATGATTGGTGCCAAAGCCATGGATTAAAGCTAAATGCAAAAATGCATTATTATTCTGTTTGTGAAAGCTAACATCCCTGCTAACTACATTATAGACACACACCACTAAGTGTAAACCCAGTGGTGCATGATCTGGGTAATCAGGTTAATAGCAGTCTGAACTCTTATCATCACGTATCCACAGTAGCAAAGAAATCCTTCTATGTGGCACATATTATAAATAAAGGCATGACACCTGGATCCAAGGATGTTATAATTCCATTATATGCAGTCTTCATTAGACCAATAATTGAGTACAATGCTCCCTTTTGCATATATCTCACTAGGCATCTGCAAAAATTGGAGACTCCACAGAGGCTTCCCATCATGAAATTACAGGGTACACAAAACAAGTCTTACACAGAAAGACTGAAAGTCTTACCACTATATTCTGTCTCCTGCAGGTTGCTAAAGGGTGACCTGTACCTGGCTTACAAGGCAGTCTCTGACCCGCCCCTGATGGAAATGCTGCACATTTATAAATCAAACTGCACAAGGGTCACTTGTTCCAGGGATCTTAACCTAGCCTCTGACAAGAACAAGTCATGCCAGAGAAATAAATACATCTCCCAGAGACTGCCACTTCTTTGGAACAAGCCTTCAATTCATGTGAAATAGGGAACCTCCCTGACTCTCTTCAAATGCAACCTAGATCAATGGATAGGTGACTGAAAATTCACTCCTAGGGTGGTGCCCATGTCCGTCTTGGACAGAGGAAGTCAGCATTAACTACCATAGACCCTTACCTCTGTGAATTACACTCACATAACCACTGACAATTGGGGAAACTCAGGATAAATATGGCTAGGCTTGTAAGGGCTCTAGGGCCATTAGCCCAGTAACCCTTTATGAACCTATGAACTATTTATTAATTTATTATTTTATTTTATTTATTTTATTTTATTACATTTATTTACTGGGCAATGTCCGACTGGGCCATGGGCCCATTTACAGTGGAGACTCGGGGAGAAAAGCTCCACAGTGGTACAAAACAACAAGTATTGCAAACAATATAAATTTACATTTGTTTACTGGGAAAAGTCTGACTGGGCAGAGTTGCCCATTTTCAGTGGAGGCCAGGGGAGAAAAACTCCATACAGTAATACAAATTAAAAAAAACATGGAATACAGTAACACTTGCACCATACAGTAATAATTGTACTCAGTTAAACAGGTAATACAAAATTTTAGTGAACAACAAGAGTTATACCACACAGTAGTAACAATACAAATTTATATCTACAGTAACTGGAAAGAATCAAGACTCTGCATACATTGGCCATACAGGATTTGTGTAGTCACAACATTCTTAGACATGACAGCATTGTTAAGCTGAGAGACTTAATATATAACTCTATAAACACTGAATAGTTTGTGTTGCAAGACATTATATGGGTTTTGAAGTTATGGAAGCCCTTATAATAGGTATATGGAAGATTAATCAGGCTAAAGCGGTCTTCTAAGAGTTACCCTGGGTCAAAGTATTTCCATATCCATGATCTGGAGAGATAAGATTTTATCTTTTTTAAAAATGACTTTGTTTGTCTGTGTCCTAACATCAGGTGGGAGGGAGTTCCACATTTATGTGATAGTACAATAGTAAAGGAAATCACCTGAGTTATATCTACTTTTGGATACTTCTACCAGACCTTTATTGGTAGACCTTAGCTAACAGCTCTTGGTGTAATGGTTAATTAGGTCATATAGGGCTGGGGTTTTGTTGGGGTAATGATGAATTTGGTGAGCCAAGATGACTTGATTTAGGGTAAGTAAGTTAGGTAATTCCATCTAGGACAGTTGTTGAAGAGCTAGACAATGGTGTGATCTATAGGAAGAGTTAGTAGCAAATTTAGCTATCTTGTTATAACATGTGGACAGTTTGTTTAGATCACCTTTATTTGGGTTAACTAGGATGGGAGAAGATTAATGTAGTGTGGAGAGTAAGTGGCCTCTTGCTATGGTAGTTTTACTATTGCAGGTCAGATAGTTTTTGCATCTTTAAAATATACCTAGTTTTTTTGTGCACTTTTGTTATGGTTTGAGCCATGTGCTTGTCAAATTTCATGTTTTGGTTGATGATAACACCTAGTACCTTGGTATGTGCAACTGGTGTGATATGGGTGTTTTCAGAGGTGGTAATTGTGAAAGGGGGAATGGAGTCTATTGCTTTGGAGGAATGAAAGAGCATAAGCTGGGTTTTTCTGGTGTTGAGTATTAATTGGGAGTCAGCTAATCAGTTTTCTACTGCAGTAACGGATTCTTGGGTTCTTTTCTGTAGAAGTTGGAGAGATGGGGTGGAGCAGATTAAGGCAGAGTCATTGGTGTATTGGACTAAGCTTGCATGAAGGATGGCTTCTTGGAGGTTGTTTGTGAATAATGTGAAGAGCAGGGAGCCAAGTATAGATCCTTGGGGTATACCTAGGGTGACTGGGAGAAGAAGGGATAGATTGTCCTACCACTTGATGGCTTGCTGTCAGTTAAAAAGGTAGTCTTTGAACCATTGGAGTGCAGAGTTGTTTGGTTTAAGTTCCAAGAGAGCAGTTAGTAGTTTGCTATGGGAGACTGTATCAAATTCTTTTGAGAAGTCTAAAAAGACAGTTGATACTAGATTACCTGCATTTCATTGTTGATTTGCTTGACCGGCTAAACTGATACGGGTAGTGGTGGTACTGTGTCCAGGTCAAAAACCATGTTGAGTTTTGGCTAGGAGATTGTTAAAGAAAAGGAATTTTAATATTTGGAAATGTATGCTTTTCTCTAGGATTTTTGAGAGTGGCAATAGTATGGCTATCAGGCGGTAGTTTAATAACTCAGTCGAGTTTCCACCCTTGTGTAGAGGTTGGGAATTTTTGCTCGGAGATTGACCTAGTTATGATTATAGAAACAGGGTATGAGATAGCTTTGGCTGCAATACAGAGATATTCTTCTGGGAGTTTATCAGCAGCCAGAGTAGTGGGTCTTAATTTGGACATGTATCTGTGTATTGTCCTGATCTGAACTGGTTGGAAGGAGAAATAGTTCTGTTTGGATGGGGAGTTTGGTAAGTGTGGGAGGGTTATGGGTGGAGAATTTGTTGATTGTTTTAAAATGGAGTTGGTAAAATATTCATTGAATTGTGTCGCAATGTTACTTATCAATGTGTCAATATTTGGGGTTGGGGTACTAGTTTTGCCTGGTTGGAGAATATTATTTATGGCAGCCCAAAATTTTTAAGGGTTAGCTTTGTGCTTTGGTGGTATATTGGAGTAATTTATTTTTTATCTATTCTTATTTGTTTTGATTTTTTTTTTACTTTATTTCTTAATTCAAGAAATTGTTGCCTGTTAGTATAAGTTTTGTTGTCATGCCAAGTGTTTCATGCCTTATCCCTTTGTTTTAGTAGGAGTCGGGTACTTTGATTGGTTTAGTTGGTTTGATTTGTTGTCTTAGCAGAAAAGTAGAGAGGTGGTCATTTAGGATATGAGGTAAAGTGCCAGAGTATTGCATCATGGATGGGCGATTAGTGAGGATCCAATCTAAGATGGATTCCTTTTTGGTGGTTTTGTCAATCCTAGTTGGGGTTTGGATGATTTGAGTGAAACCATGTAGCTTTATATGAGTAGTGGGGAGAGGTGAATTTATTAAAACCCAATCTATAATAAACAGTGCTCAAACAAGGACTTCACAATAAGCACCACATCCAGTTCGTAATAAGTTTGTAAAAGCCAATTTATTATAACAAATCCATAAAGTTTAGTGCTTTCATCCCTCCATCAATGCTCTGGGACATCATCAGAACTAAATGAAAGGAAGTGAGGGCACCGTTAAATAGCTCAAGTCATTAATTAATCAATAAATTCATCACAAAAAAGTATACATCCTATATAAATCAAGTATTTTAAAACCATCCATAAAAATATTAAAAGCCATATACTACAAAAAACCCCAAAACATATGTATGTCTTTTATAATTTCAAAGCTTTTCTTTTTAATACTGGTACTAATTAAAACTGCTCATTGAGGCCAGGGGCATTAGTAACGTTTAACCTTATAATAAAATAAAGTTCTCTTAAATCTAAATTAAGCTCCCGCCAACCACCTCTGCAACTTCTGGGAAATGCTTCCAAAATTTCAGACTTAAAGTTCGAAAATTCCTGGCATGTAAGTGTGCGTTTATACAGGGCATTATTAATATTACATGGAAATGGCATACAGGTGTTCATAAATTCTAGATTTTAGTGCCCTTTCTGTTTTTCCTACATAATAGTGTTTACAGGTCTGACAAACGGCGATATAAACTAATCCTCTAGTGTTACAGTTCCCTTTCTGTAACATGACTGGTCCTGTTCTACCTTGGACCTGTGTGATATCACTATCTAAAATAAATGAACACTGCTTACATGCACCACATCTAGCTGTACCTATCGTCCCTATGGGGCATTGTGGGATGAAATGCTCTATATAAAATTTGATATTTTTGCCTGTTTTATGCACAAATTGTGGACCTTGTCCCAGCAAATTAAATATTTCTAAATTCCCTCTAAAAATATTCCAATTTTTCCTAATTATAGATTTCAAAGTCTTTTCACCTTCACCATAAGGGATAATCATACTTAAACTAAATCTAGTACTATGTGGAATGGAACTAACATTAGTGATGGCTGAACCGCTACAAAAAAGGGGTTTATATTTAGTTCCCCACAAATCTATTATACCTTTAGTGGTTTCAAATAGTATTTCAACTGGGTACCCTCTAATTTTAAACATATTAGTAATGCAGTCCACTTCATTCAAAAACAATTGTTCAGTGGAACACATTCTTGTGGCCCTAACAAGTTGTCCTTTGTATATATTTTTCTTATGATGGAATGGATGACAGCTATGGAAATCTAAATAAGCATTGGAAAAAGTAGTCTTCCTGAAAATAGTAGATGTAAAAACAGCCTTTTCCTTATCCTTCAAAATGAATAGATCTAAAAAATGCATACTGTTTACTGAATGTTGTGAAGTAAATTTAAAAAATGTAGAGCGTTCATTGATATAGTTAATGAACTCTTCAGCTCTTTCTTCACCACATTTCCAAACAATAAAGATGTCATCCAAATAATGAAAATATCCAAACCAGGGGTTATGTCTGGTCAGCTATAAGTGAAATGAAAGTGGGGGTGTGTGGGAATGGGGGTAGGGTAGAGGAGTGGTGTGAGCTCAAGTGAAGTGAGGTAAACTGAGTGGGCAGAGTAAAAATCTCAAAGAAAAGAAATAAAAAAATATCAGCCAATCAGCACTAGCAGGAATCACTATTGAAGGTAAGCAATGGCCTGAATTTAAAGTAAAAAAATGTGTTTGGTTTTTGATCAAGAGGGAGAGCTTGCAGACTCTATAGTCAAGGGGAGAGCAGTGTCCATTCAACTTAGGATCACATTACTTCAACCTGCTATTACTTTAACCCTGCTTTCTTTGATTGCAATTCAAAAACTATAGACAATATCTATCTCACATATAGCTAACTGGAAGCTAAACATGGTTCATCAAAAGTCTGTTTCAGTGTAAACAGTTTGACCTTAAAGGTATCCACTGAAATTGTCTTTGTCAAACTATCAGGCCCCCATCTAGATTCCACAACTTCCTTTCTTTTATTGCCACTAACACCATTTCTGTCCTACAACCACCTGCTTAGCACCCTCTGTCATACATCCATTAGTCCCACCTTTTCCTTTTCCTTCTGACTTATGTTCTGTTCTCCTGGCCTGTACTTCTACCTACTTCATCTCTCAATCTTTGTTCATGAACTATCCCCTCTAATTACAATCCAGTGCTCTTATACCACTTGCCTTACTGTTCCCTTTTACCTCTGTGGCCCCTATCTAGTCCCCATTTCCTCACACTCCAAATAAGCAGACTTTGCTGTCTCAATGTCTCTCTGCCTGCACTTGGATGACACATACTCTAAGCTCTCAAATCTTCCTTTACAGCTGTACTACCATAACTGTTAGCTTCCCAATCTTACCAGAGATTTTGTGTCCATAACTTCTCTATGAGTACCTAAACCATACTCTCATATCACTCCTAGAATAACACCACCTGACCCACGTCAGCCACGTGTGTCTCATCAAAACTCTTTCTTTGCTGCTTCAGTTCTATCTGTTATAAGCTGTTTGAATACAGTGTGAATCCACTGAGTTGTAGTGTTAATTCCCTAAGTACTGTTGCTTCATAGGTTCATAGGTTCAGAGGTGTGTACTAGGCTAATGGCCCTGGATCCTATATAAGCCTAGCCCAAGAAAATACCCTGGCATCATGCCGCTCAAAGTTAGCCTGCTTATGCTTCTATATATGCCCCTGTGCATACCCCTTGCCCTCCTATCTTGTTTTTTTTGCCACTTTGTTACTCTATTACCTTTTTTGCTTCTCCTTCAGTCCCTAGAGGGAATAAATGTTTCCCAAACAGATAAGTATTTTTTCCAGAGAGTATTAAAATATGCAAATATTCTGGAAGAATACCAGTACCCTGTAAGGTTATTAGGCCTTCTTCAGGGAATTCCATTCAAAAAGTACCCTCCCAAAAAACACTGAAGGTGAACTCCAGCTTCCATTTAATGTTTTCTGTCACAGCAAGATGTGAACTTACAGCAGTATGCATTGTGCAAATACACGTGATTTTGTAGCCAAGGTGTTCTGCTCACCAAAATAGTGTCTACTGCACCTCAACCAACCGAGTCTGACTGCATTGAGACATTAAGCAAGATATTACATTTATCACTGGTTTGAGTCCTAGACTGCTTGGCATCTCATGTATAGCTAACTAGAAGCTAAACTACTTCCAGCAAGGCAGCGCATGAGAAATAGTTACAAGTGTATTCATTCTGCAATATAAACATGTAGCTGGTGTACTTTTATGTATACAAAAGTGATCGGTTTATTCATCCATGAACTGATAATACCCAAATGAAAATCTAATTTGGAAAGGACTGTGTAAACTTCTCTCCTGACTCAGGTGCTTGAAATGTGTTGTCTGACAAATAATAAAGCAATACTTGCTTTTGTGCTTCACAACATAAAGAATAAATCGTTGGCATGTCATGTTTTATATGTTTAGTTGAAACTGTCTTTTGTATCTAGTGACAGCATGACTCTTATGTGAATACTTAAAATCAATACCATCTGATAAAAACATTTGTGCATCAATTAATATGTCTGCATGCGTGTGTGTGCATAGATGTCTAAATGCATATCTCACAGTTTATATTTTATGTATGCATGTGATGTAACTGAAACAAGTGAAGTAACCATGAAGTATAATAAATGAAATAAGAAACTGATTATGAATAAAGAGGAATGAAAAACAAATAAAGAAGGCCGATACCGAACAGATATATGGATAAATAAGCTTGTTTGTGTGGTCTTACGATACTGTAAGTATGACAATATGAAAAGTGTATTGCACACCTTCAAATGTTCAAATGTTTTGTTCCCAGTCACTGCATTTTCTTTCTTGTCTGTATAATTAAAAATGTCAGGGTGTGTTATGCAGTGAAATAATATAACAAATACTTCAGGTTGTCGATCCTGAGGCCACAAACTGGGTGTATCTGACTTCCAAAACATGACATTTTCCAAGTATGACCTTGCCTTGAGTTAATTGCTTAATATATTTTACCTTTGTGTTATAATTACTCACTTTATTTTGATGTTCAGTACAGCTGCAACTCATTCATTTTAAGAACCACTACACAAACATGTATTTAATTTTTACCAGTCATCCTCCTTAGTTGTGCAGTATGACGTTACACTATTTCATTTAAATAAGTTACTTTCCAAACCACAGAGCCACTCACATCAAATGCATTCCGAGAATGTGACTCATCTCCTTTATTTTAGATACTAAATCATTTGGTTTTAGACAAGCTTTATTTGCCCCTTAAAAACAAGTTTTCTTTCTGTAGTTCCTTATCAATGGCAAATGATCCAACATCTGAGTAACATAGTTTCATATTTTACTTAATGTATCAGAACAACCTTCACTAAGACAAAAATAATGGCGTTTCTGTACTGATGAAGGTGTTTGTTGCAAACAAAATCAGTTGCATTTCTGTCTTACTCCTGTGATAGAATGCATGGCATAGATGCTGCTTGAGAATTTATTGTAACACATTGTACCTCATTTGCTTGGACAATCATTGAATAATAATAACCATATCCACTTGTTAACTGGGTAAGCCCACTGGACACACAGTCCTTTTTCAAGGACAACTTCGGAGCAATGTCTGACTGAATGAATTGCTCAAGGTTGCATGGTAACAAATGAGGGAGAGGGAATCAAACCCAGTCCCACAGGATCTACGGCTACAGCTCACAGCCTTAGCCCTTTAAAATGTACCTTAAATGCTTCCCATTTATTTACTTATTCAGACTCCTCCCAAAAGCATTGTTTGGGTAAGTGACTTGCTCAAAGTTACATCGCAGGCAAATAGACAATGAAGGAATTAAACCATGAATGACAGGGAAACACCTCCATAACAGCTCATAGCCTTATCCTCTGTGCTATCTTCCAGGCAATGTACATAAACCATGGCAGCCTGCACTTCCTAATTGCTCTAACATAACTTGCTTCACAAAATACTGGATTATTAGTCTATAAGAGCAATAAAGCACATCAGGATGTGTTTTGCATCTTGCAGGGGTAAGATATCTTTGTGGGGGTAATTAACCTTGGTTGGTCAGCTTTGATTCTGAGAGCAAGACATGAGAGCTCAAACATTCAATCCTGGAGGGAGTAAATGTAAAGCATTACTTCTACCCCAGGTTAACTTAAATTTGAATAATTTGTTTCCAAGTGTTACAACTGTTGTGTATGAATATATGTTGACATTTTTGGATCACATTTTCTTTAAAGAACATCTCAGTTATCACCATTATAAGTCACATGAATAAAGTGTCTGAATTTCTTTGTGTGGTGCTGTAACTGTCGTCAGTCATAAATTTTATTTGAACAATTTTATTTGTGGGGCAGTTTAATGTGCTCTGCTAAAATGCTATGTTTTGTTCCAGTGTCTTTTTGAAAATATACAGTTGTCTAGCATTCTTTGCTGGCATTGTATAATTTGCTGGTGTTTTTTTTTGATATTTTGAAATTGCAACATCCTTTTTTTTTGCTGGGGTTACTGTAATATTCCAGTGGGAAGTTTTCACAGAATAGCATTTTATTACAGCAGAACTTTAGATTCCACAAATGATCCTTTTTTCTGTTTATCTATATATTGGTGTCTTACCAATACATAACCATAAATGTAGAAGTTAGCAATGTCACAGAACCCATTGATAGTATCCTGAGTAGATTTATTTAGGTCACTCAGGATGTTTTTCAAGGGTGGCTCATGGTACTGGCTGCTGGGCTGCAGCTCACCCCCAGCTAAAAAGGGAAAAAAAAAAGAAATGTGCCAACTCATTAAGTCAACTATAATTTTTAAATTAAGTTGACTTTCTTTTGTGTTATGTATCCTGCACATGGGTGAAGTTCTGAGGTGATACAAAAAAAAACTATTTATTACAATCAATGGGCTGTTTTGAAAACATAGGCTTCCTGATCATCAATCAGGTTTGATTGGCAACATTTGACATTGACAGAAGTGTCAGAAAATGAGCAACTCAGTGGACTGTTGCATGATCCAACAAATAGCCCTTCCTATTGGCCCAGGCTGCTTCAGGTGACTGAGTCATCCTGAACCAAGAAGAAGAAGGAAGTAGTTAATGTGGAAGAGGAAATATGAGGCTGGGAAATGTTTTTTTTTTTCCAGGCACTATGTGTGCTACTGCCAGGATGGGAAAGGAATGTAAGTACTTAAAGTGTATGTGTTTGTGAATGCATGTATATGTGAGTGTACATACATGGACAAACTACTGAAGGCGTCATTGGAGGAATGTTTCATTTTGATGCCAGTGAAGTGCTTTTACATATATGGACAAACTACTGAAGGAGTCATTGGGGGGGAATGTTTCATTCTGATGTCAGTGAATTGATTTGTGCATACATGGATAAACTAATGAATGGGTTGTTGGGGGGGATGTTTCATTTTGGTGCTTGTGCATATATTGACAATCTACTGAAGATTTGTTGGGGGAAATGTTTCATTTTGTTGCTTGTGCATACATGGTTAAACCACAGAAGGGATCAACGTAAAATAATTAATGGTCACATCTGTGCAGCGGAGTTTACAATAAATTACTTTGTCCATTTGTTGCTCTTTTTATTTTGTCACATTCTGATATCCGAGGTATATTCAATCAATAAAGTTGGCTTTAATTGCTGGATGCAGGGGGTGTCTGTAGATAAAAGCAACTGACACTGCTGTCCTTTGTTTAACATAAGCATTTATTATAGTGGCTTTGCAGACCTGGTGTATATAATTTCTGTAACAGTCAAGCATCGACATTGTACTCAATAAGTTGCTGTCTGTGGTGATCTGGGCGCAATGTGTATGATGGCAACTGATCATTGGCAGAGTATTCATAGATAGTGTTGCCATATAACAGCACCTGGTTCTCCATTCGAGTTTTTGGCTGTTCATTCTTTCTATGGGAATTCCTATTCTCTTTGTGGATTTTATCCAAATGCTTTGGTTTCTTCTCCCAGACAATCAACAGTCTAAAACATGCCCCTGGCCATGTGTTGTTTTACTTTTCATACCAATCTAACAACAGAGTGGTACACATAAGATAACTGTCTTTTTTGGAGAGGTAGGAAGGTGGGCACTATGTCCAGAAAGTCTGAATATATTTTCTTACTCATGACTTTTTGTTCATGATATCACAGGTTCATAGGTTCATAGGTAGGTACTAGGCTATTGGCCCAAGGTCCTACATAAGCCTAGCCAACAAGGTTCTCTGGCTTACGCCACCCAAGAAAGTTATTCTCCTGTGCCACTGTCGAGCAGAGATACAGAAGTGATCCCCGGGGTGTATTTCCTATTTCCGATCCACTCATCAGGATTTTTCTTGAAGAGTGCAATGAAGAACTTTGCTTGACATAGATGGGTAGCCTGTTCCAGAGTATGGGAAGTGTCTGGGACAGGAATCTATCCCTCCAGCATCTCCTGTTTATTGTGGTAACAAGGTTTAGGTCCCTAGAGCATGTAGCTCGGAGGGATTGGGATTTCTTTAGGTGTAGCATGTCCAACAGCTCTGGATCTGACATAGCTTTATATGTTAGGCAGAGATCACCTCAGAGTAGGCGATATGTTATGGAGTAAAGCTGGAGTTTTTTGAGGTGGTCAGTGTAGGGCATTTGTTTAAGGCCAGTAATCCTCTTTGTGAGGTACTTCTGGGGCCTTTTCAGCTGCTGCAGATGTCTTGTGAGGTACATTCCAAAAGAGGCATTGTACTCTATAATGGGGCTAATGAGTATCGAGTAGAGGGGAACAATGACCTCTTTTTTCCTGGATGTGAACCCTTTTATGATGAGGTGTGCTACGTAGAAGGACTTCCTGACTACTGTGGCGATGTGACTATCAAAGGAGAGACTACTGTCCACCTGGGTACCAAGGTCTGTTATCACACATTCAGTGTTAAGTAGATTGCTGCCTATGTGGTAGTTCATGGGTACAGAGTTTTTACCAAAGGGGATGACACTGCACTTTTTGGCATTGAGCTTGAGGCCATGGCAACCAGGTATCTGTCTCAGCGAGGCCCTTCTGTAGGATGTCCACATCATTTGGGGAATTGACTATGGCTCCTAGTTTGCATTCATCTGCGAACTTTGTTAGCCAGAGGCCTTGTGTGTTAGCCTGTACTTCAGAGAAGTAGATACCAAACAGGAGAGGTCCCAGGACAGAACCCTGTGGTACTCCACTTGTCACTGCTTTGAGGTCAGATTTGGAGTCTGCAACTTTTACAGTGTGGGGTCTGTCAGTGAGCCAGTTGGCAACCCATCTTGTGACGTAGGGATTTATACCTAGTTTAGTGAGTTTAGCTATAATTCCAGAATGGGGGAATGGTGTTGAAAGCCTTGACGAGGTCAAGATAGGCTGTGTGAACCACCTTACCCTCATCTACAGCTTTGGTGACTGCCTCATAGAAGTCGATCAGGTTCAGGAGGCATGATCTGCCTTTCACAATCCCGAACTGGGTGGGATCCAGAGTTTGGAGGTTACCAATGTCTTTGTTTATGAGTTCCATGATGATACATTCCATGGCCTTGCAGACCAGGCTTGTCAGTCTAATAGATCGATAGTTCCTGGGATCAGTGGTGGTGCCCCCATTGTGGAGTGGGATAACTGTTGCTGTGCGCCATTAAGTGGGCACAAAGCCTGATGCGAGGCTATTATGGAACATGGTGCTTAAGTGGGAAGCCAGTTCATTCCGAAGTTCATGTAAAACGCAGCCTGGGGATGTTGTCCAGTCCCATGGATGCTGTGTTTTGGCTTTAGAGAGTGCAGCTTTTACTTGCGTAGTTGTGATTACAGGGACTCTGCATTCTTCCTGTATAGATATGGGCCCTTTAGGGGGTGAGAAGGGGGTAAAGTTAGCACTGAACCTATCTGCCAGGATGTTGGCAATATCAGTTGGTTTTGTAATTTTTGTGCCTTTGTGCTGTAACTCAGAGCAGATCTGAGTGTTGCCATTGAGATTCTTGACATAGCTTTAGAATGCTTTGAGGTTGTCCTTGGAATTAGTGGCAATTTTATTTTCGTAGCTAGCTTTGGAGGATCTTATAAGGGATCTCAGCTTCTTACTGAGGCTGACCAGGGAGCTCCTCCACTCATGGGATTTTACTCTCTTTTGCAACAGTTTCTTCCTTCTGTTGTACAGTTTGTTTATGGCAGGGGACCACCAGATTGGCTTCCTTTTTTTGGAGGATAGTGTCTTGGTTCTGTTTGGGATAGCAAGATCCATGCACTCGTGTAAGTGCTTATAGAGTGCATTTGTGTAGGATTCAGCAGTCGTAACTGTATTGTCCATCTGCATGGGTGTCATGAAGTTCACCACGTCTGTCTTAAGAAGGATGAAGTTGGCTTTGGAGAAATTTTTTACCGTGGTTTCCTTAATGGGGGGTGGGGGGGGCGTGATGTGGATATCAAGGATGATTAGCTTATGGTCGGATCGGATCAACGAGGAGTTGACTTCAGGTGTGGAACACTGGTCACTCATGTTGGTAATGACTAGGTCTAGGATATTGTTGTCCCTGGTGGGGGTGTGGATAAGTTGATCCAGGGCATTGGAGTTTATGAATTCCAGAAAGCATTGAGCTAAGGAGTTGGTACATGAGTAGTTTTCCCAGTTAATGGTGGGGTAGTTGAAGTTGCCCATTATTAGGGTGTTTGGTTGAACCCTAATATTTTCCAGTACATCATGAAAAGAGCAGTGGGAATCCTGGGGCATGGTAGGTGATCTGTAGCAAGCTACAATTTGGATTGCAGTTTTGCCCAGAGTTAGTTGCACTTGGATAACCTCGGATGCATTATGTTGAGCAACTAGCCTGGAGGTGTGGATATCCTTAATGAATATGGACACACCTCCGCCTTTGGTGTTTCGGTCTAGGTTACATGGCCGAAAAGTGTGGTATGATTTATAGCCTGGTAGTGCAGGGGTGCTCTCTGGAGCCTTGAACCAGGTCTCAGTCACTGCACAGATATCGATGTTCTCCATTTTAAGGAGTGCCTTGAGTGAGTGCATTTTGAGATTTAGACTTCTAGCATTGAGTAGCATTACCCTAAGTTTTTGCTTGCCTGTTCCTGTTATAGTGGTGAATTTGTTATTTGAACCTTGCCTAAAAAAGGCACTATAGGGGCAGCAAGATCCTTAGCTAGTATCCGGAATCCCAGGGGCGACAGGTGCAGGCCATCTGTGGCAAAGCATTGTGGTCTGTCGACCATGTCATCCCAAGCAGACAGATACTGGATTCCCTTAGAATGACACCAGAAGCTTAGCCAATTGTTGAAGTCAATCATTTTGTCCTTGTACTGCAGTATCATTCAGGGTGATGGCAGAATGCTACTCAGGACTAGGGTCATACCTGCCTGGGCTACAAGATCGGAGAGCTCTTCCATGTCTCTTTTCATGTAGTCCAGGGAGGTACGTCTCAGGTCATTCACACCAACATGGACATTATATTTGTACTTGTTGTGGAGTGACCTGAGTGCATGGGTTATGTGGCGGATCCTGGCACCCAACAGGCAGCTGACAGTAACCTTCTCCTTGTTTAGCTTGGTGAGTGGGACATCAGTGTGCCTGACTATAGAGCCACCTATGGCTAGTGTGTTGGGTACGTTGTTTTGCCTTTTTGGCTGTGGTTGAGTGGCACACTGAGTCTGTGGGCTATGTGTCATTTGGGTTATGTTGGGGGAATGGAGGTTGCTTGCGTTTCTGTTTCGGAGATCTCTCTTGCTTAGACAGATTATTATTGAGAGCCTCCGCGAATGTTTTTGTGTTACTATGTGTGGATTTTGGTGGTGCAGATTTAGTGAGACTATGTGATGAGTGTGGTGTGGTGCAAATGTTTACCTTCTCCTCATGACTGTCAAGTTCAGTCTTGGTTAGAGAGAGCTTTACCTCCAGTTTGGCTAGATAAGTGCATTTCTCACATGTTGTAGTGTTGCGTAGTAGGAGGAGAGGGCTGTCTGTGTATATGAGGCAATTTCTACATTGCCTCAAGATGCCCAGATTCATCAGATAGACAGGAGAGAACACTGGGAGGTGACCGTTGGACATGCCTGAATAAACAACTATTTTCCTCTAGAAAAGTGAGGAAAGTGAGTACAAGAGCTGTTTTTCTCTAAGCAAGTGACAAAAGTAAGTACAAAAACTGTTTTCCTCTAGGTAATGAGGAAGATTGAGTGCTGTAGTAATTAGTAGCTTATTTAGTGCTTACAAGTTCTGAACAAGTGCTCAGCATGAATAAACAAATTTAAGTGCTAAAACTAAGAATCTGTATCTGCACTAAACAAGTTACAGGACAGAAACAAGTGCAAATGCAGGCTTTCAAATCAGAAAGTTGAGAGAGATGGAAGAGATTGCCCAAACGGCCAATAACTGCAATTTCTGGGCCAGAACCACTCCTTATGTGGTAGACAGGTTACCTAGTGCCTACCACTCCCACTGATAAGCTCGAAGGCTTCCCTCCAACACAGAAAGGCTTGGGGGGCTCAGAATCTTACATACAGTCCTGAATACAGCAAATCTGTATCTGGAACACTAGTTACAGGAAAGGTAGGAAACAGGCTTACAGTTTTTTTTTTGTTTTTTTTTACAGAAAAGTAGCAAAAACAGTAGTAAAAACAATTCACATGCAGTGCAAGCTAGCACACTTGAGTATGTAGCAATATTAGACCAAACACAGTTTACAAATTCAATTAAATTAAAAAGGACTAAAAGCAAGTGCAGAAAGAGTTTATTAGGTAGAATGTGGTAAAGAGATGGGACTGGGGGAGTGTCCCAGATTAAATCTACAGTGGGGTGGGCAACTGCAAAAGCCACCATATTTAAACTACAAACCAAAAATAGGGAGGGAAGGTGGGTGAGACAAAACAGTTTCAACAGAGATCTAAGCAACAATTAACAAACTCTGTAACCAAAATAAATATACTCAGCTCTGTATATTTGCAGATAGTCTGGAAGGCAGTCTCTCAGAATACAGGTTCCAGCAATTAAATGCAGGCTGTTACTAACAGGTCAAATTTTATGCAAGTGATCCTTGAGTTAGATAACACACAAGCTGTAAAAAAACAGTTATACCAACTGAAGACGCAGCAGAAAATAGGGGGTGGGGTGGGTAAAACAGTTTCAACAGAGATCTAAGCAACAGTTAAACCAGTACAAACTCTAAGACCAAAAAAAATATACTCAGCTCTGTATATTTGCAGATCAGTCTCTCAGAACAGGGAGACAACAGTTTCAAGAGAGATCTAAGCAACAATTAACAAACTCTATAACCAAAAAAATATACTCAGCTCTGTATATTTACAGATAGTCTGGAAGGCAGTCTCTCAGAACACAGGTTCCAGCAATTAAATGCAGGTGTTACTAACAGGTCAAATTTTATGCAATTAAGTCAAAATTTAAAGATAAATAAATAAATAAATGTTGTTGTTGTTGTTGTTGTTTAAATCAATAAATAAAATATAATATGCACCTCAGCACTTCATGATTTCTGGGGTCCTAGCAGACCCCCATTTTAATTCAGTTATTTCCTCAAGATTAAATTACAATGGAGTCTTGGCCAGTTAAAAAGTGTCAAAGCATGGGGGAGGGTTAAAATTCAAGGCAAAGTATGAAAAAGTAGGAAGGAAGCAATCTGTCTGGATGGTGTGGGACCAGGATGAGGGAAAAACAGAGGTGGGCACTGAGGGACTACAGGGGAGATTAGTGGGTAACAGGGGCATTAGTGGAGTATTGATTGTGGCTAGACATCCAAGGTGTATATAATGAGTAACGTAGCTACAATGAGTGGATTTATAGTGATGTAGTCTGTGGATGAAAATGAATGATGGCATCTGCTTGATCATAGGCAATGGTTACTGACCTACTATAATGCAGCCCAGCCCTGTTCCACTGCATTTGTCTCAGCTCTTTCAGTTGTTCCTGCAGCCTCCGCTTGCTTTGAAGTCACCACCTGCCACTGTTTTTGGTTATGAATACACAGTAAAGCTAATTCTTCCCAAGAGTCCTATGCCAGTTCATCCTTACAACTCAGTCATACCAGGAGTCAGTAAATCACAACACTGCCTAAACAATGACACTGGGCATTGTGACAATAGTATGTTAAAACTTATCATTAGAGTGAAACCTCTTAAAAAAAAGTACAAGCTGGGATTCAGAAAAGTAACCTCTAAAATGAGAAGCCAAATACTGGCAGATGCCCTCTCTGACTCAGACATAGGCCTACAGAGTGATTCTACATGTTTGGTACAATCACCACACTCAGCTATTTCCATGGCTGTGCTATATGCTATTGAAGCATTCCAAAAAAGTGACTTATGTTAATTAAATAATGTGCTTTTCACCAGAAATGCCTGTGGAAAGGGATTTATGCGGCTGAATTCAGCGAATTGCTGTGTTCAGTAGCTTAGCACAGCTGGCCATGTTAATGAACACAGCAAATTGCTGCAGTCCCCCATTATAGTCAATAGGAGATACACATGGTAGGAAAGGTTATGAAGGAGCAGAGCAGCTGTAGAGGGGATGTGTGAGTGTTTGTATATGTGTGGCAATGCAGGAGCATCACGTTTTGTCTTACGAGACTGTTTGTGTGTATGTTGTGTAAATGTGTGTTTGTGCGCGCGTGTGTGTGTGTGTGTGTGTGTGTGTGTGTGTGTGTGTGTGTGTGTGTGTGTGTGTGTGTGTGTGTGTGTATGTGTGTGTGTTTCAGTGTATGTTTGTGTTTTTGAGTGTGTGTGTGTGTGGGGGGTTGAATGCTCTTCCAGGTGGACAAACCCCCTGCTCCTCTTGCTAATTATATATACCATCTCCAAGATTGCACTACAGTGGGGAAAAGTGCAAATTTCCTGATCCCTACTGTAGTGTAATCTCAGTCAGAACAACAAAGCAGTTTTTGCATTGTGTGTGTAGGTGAGTGTTCTTTTCTGTTTCCTTTTTTTAATTCACCAGGTATTGTAATGTTTGCAATGTTGGCCAACTATAGCAATTTGATGTTGTGCAACTCGGCATAATTAGCGTTCACTGAATGAAATGTTCGCTCCTGTGGCCTCGATGAATAGTAGTTCGGGGGAAGAGAACATTCAATGCTTTGACATAGACTTGTGTGGTGTGTACATGAATGCCTGCAAGTGTGTGAGAAAGTGCCTGGGGTTGGTTCCTGTGTGTACACAATGTCTGGGCCACTTGTGGTAAGCACCACCACCACCATCAAGTGCTGATAACCACTGATAGTGCATACACATGCTTCTGAGGCATGCAGGTTAACTGATAATCAGGTCTTCATTTCTGCTAAATGTCTCTAAATTGCATTTCTCATAGCTGCATAAATTTCAGGCTACTGCACTTTATGCAAGCGCACTTTTTTCCAGAATCCCAACCACGTCATTTACTAATCCTAGTAAGACTTGAACATAAAAGGAGAAAAAAGGATAAGGGAACATTAAAGACTAAAGGAAAACAGAGTTATGTTTAGTTCAACCTGATAAAAAAATATATATGCAAAACAAATTGGAATTCCATTTTTGGTGATGAACTACATGGCTGGCTCAACCCCACCTCCCTCAATTAAACCATGATACAAGACTGATTCTGGTCACCATCTCACAATTAAGTCAAGAATTCCCATCCTGAAAAATCAGTAAATGAGCAACTAAAACACTTAAAAATAGTTACAGGAAATAACTATTAGACAGCTGCTTAGGAATATATCTCTAGGACTAAGGCCACCTGCAATAGATTCAAGTAGTTTCCCACAGCCCGTATCCAGCTTCTCCAAGAAAAACTGGATTGACAGAAGAATAAAGCCACATGTAGAATATTCACTGATTTAGACTAATCAAGGAAGTAGATGGTGATAAGATTCTCTACTTTTTATACTACTGGCTGCCTGAAAATCTATCAGTTAGACACCACTGCTCAATCTAGGAATAAACGTCCACGTAATACTCTGCAAACCCTCTGCAAACCATTGACAGTGTTCCATTATAAGCAGGTTCCAAATATGCAAAGAAAATGAAATGGAACTAAAAGCAGACAGTATCCTGTATTGTTCAACTTTCCAAAATAAATAACTGCATTGAGAAAATGAATTTTCGTTTACAGAGCTGGAAAGGAAAGGCTCCTGTGGTCCATCACTGGCAGGTCAAGAAGAGGGGAATGAATCAACAATTCTACTTCCCACCAAGTTTAAGGTATTCTGAAAATCATTAACTAAAGTAAACAAAGCTGCTAAAGAGATTCTTATAGCCTTGAAGTCAGATCTTATCATATTACAAGCATGCATAATGGATTGGAGAGGCTTCACAGAAAGGACAGCAGTATTCACAAGACATCCTAACATAACAGCCCCTACAGCTAAAAGAATGAGGAGAGAGCAGGACATACCTCTCAACTTTACAGATATTTGCATAATGTACAGACTTTTGCCTCATATTTTGGTCCATTGTTAATAAAATTGTGTTTTTTTAGGCAGATCAGTAAAGATTGACATCAAAAAATAATAACAGACATTTGAGTTTCATATTTCATACTCTTCAGAAAATCCATGCTAATGCAAAACCTGTTATTCTATCAATTTTCTAATTTTCTAAGAGCAATATTTAAAAAATGTCCCTATTTTTGGGCTTTTGTTCCCTCTATTCATGGCTGTGTCCAGATTTTTTAGGTATGCAGCAGGATATTCACTTGAATAGTATTTCAAAAAGTTTTTGCCCTTCCAGACACTTCACCTGCTTACATTAGCTGTCATCATTTGGCTTAATTTACCTGCCTAACTATCCTTCCTCATCTCACGTCCGTTGCACGCATCCCCTTCATCCACCTTTCAATTAACTATATATACTATATATACTATATAATATACTATACTATACCATATAATTATATTACGACCTATACAGAAATGTAGGTACGGTGAATTTTGGGCTCCCCAGCAGTATTTACTTTTTTTATTCTGAAGGCACTAACTCTGGGTTTTCTTTTAGTGGGATTATAGAGGTGGGTAAGCTACAATAAGTATAAGAAGGAGCAGCCTGCTCTAATGTTGATTTAAAATGCTATTTAATTTAATCGATTTCAGATCCACTACAACATTTTTATTATGCTTGCTAGAGATAATTGTTAGAGATACTGTGGAAATGGATTGGCATTGGTCTCATTAAGTAAATTGCTCAAGGTCACACAGTAGGCAAATGAGGGCTGAGGGAATCAAACTCTGCACTTTGGGAACCACATATCACATCCATATCTCTCTGTGCCAAATGCCAGTGGACAGGCATGCAGTCCTGGAGACCATTAAGGATCCTAGGCATGATTCCATATTGCCCAAAAGCAGTGTCTGGTTAAGTGACTTGCTCATGGTCACACAGCTGGTAAATGAAGACTGAGGGGAATCAAACCCTGCTCCACAGGAAGTAGGTTGTTAACAGTTCATAGTCTTAATCCTCTACTTTAACAACCAGGCCATCATGAGCTCTATTAAACCATGATCAACCTGACCATTATGTGGGTCGTATTGACTCTGCCCTTTTGTGAACTGGTACCCCTACAGACTGTCACTTTAGGTCAGAGATATGTTCATATGCTGACATTTTTAACTTAACAAGACTAATAGGGGCTTAGTTATGTTTCCATTAATTCTCTATAGGAAACAATTTGGTTTGTAACCTCATCTCATCGAACATATGTCTTTGTTTAATTTGAAACCTACACAAAAGTTTTCTGCAAGTCCATTTGCTATCCCCTCTCACTAGGAGATAACTTCTCTATGTATTAGTATTGCATTCACAACTTTTCTTAGCTCATAGTTCATAGTTATGTATTACACTAATAAGCACTAGAGCCTTTATAGGCATAGCTGTGCAATCCTACCCAATTGTATCCAAATGTATCAAGAGCATTTATTAGGAAGGGGTATGTTGGTTAGGAAATTTCGTGAGGTTATGTGTGGTGGTGTATGTTAGTTTGGGCATTACTGTTTGCCTTGGTCAAGGTTATGCTTGAATAAGGTTAGAAATAGACTCCACTTCACATGGATGAGGAGCCTGTACCAGAGGATAGTGATCCTCTGAGACACATATCTGTCTTTCCAGCATGTCTTATCTATGTCACAAGCAAAATTTAAATCCTTGGATCTAGTGGTTCTGATGCTGTTCATTTTGCAGATGTGCAAAAGGTCCATCAGAGCTGGATCCAAGAATGCCTTGTATGACAGGAATACATTGACTCTCAGTAACCTGTAGTAGACAAAATACAGGCAATCCATATGTGTTTATACCCCGGATTCTCCTGTAAAGAACCTTTGCTGGCATTCTAACTGTTGCATATGTTTGGACAGGTACATGCCAAAGTGAGCATTATATTCGATGATGGGTCTGATGATGGCCAAATAAAGTGGCAAGATGACTTCCTTAGACCTGGATGCTTTGCCCTTACTTATAAGTTGGGTGGCACAGAATGATTTTCTTACTACCTTGGCCACATGTTGGACAAAGGGCAGACTACTGTCTACATATGTTCTCAGCTCCCTGACTACTGGGTCAACTCTTAGGGGTGTCTTATCAATGGACTAATTAGCCTGAGTGGCAGTTTCCCAAAAGCCTCTATAATGCATTTCTTGGCATTTAATTTTAGTCTACTTTGCCATCAGTCATTTGTCTGTGTTAGACCCTTTTATAAGATGTTTGTGTCATGGGTGGAGGAAATCTATGATAATTCTCAATTTGCAGTCATCTGAGAACTTGGTCAGCCAAAGGTCCATGACATTAGCCTTTTACTCCGAGAAGTAAATGCCAAATACGAGTGGTTCTAGCATGGAGCCCTGAGGAAAGAAAACTGTTGACCAGTCTCTTAATGGAGGCAGCATCATCAATCATGACTTCCTGAGACCTGTTGGGGAGTCAGCTGGCAATCCAGTGAGTTGTGTAGGAGTTTATGCCCAGTTTGGTGAGTTTTGCAACTCTACCCAACTGAGATTTTGTATTGAATGCATTTGCTAGGTCTAGGTAGGCAGTATGACCATTGTCCACTCATCCATTGCCTTAGTGGCTCTCTAAAAGAAGTCCGCCAGGTTTAGTAGACATGATTTTCCCTTGACAAAGCCAAGCTGGGTTGGCGCCAGTGACAGAAGGTCGCCTATGTTTTTGTTGATCATTCCCATGACCATTCATTCCATGGCTTTGTGTATTAGACTAGTCAGATTAATACAGCGGTAGTTTCCTGGACTGGTTAAATATTTTAACGTATTTTTACATAAAGTCATTTAACTTTTTAATCGGGCTCAGAATTAGCAAGCCTGACAGTAATATTGGTGCTATGGGGGACATTGGTCCTTTAAATCTTTGATTACTACAATTAAAACTGTAAATTAATCGACCACATGGTCAATTCCAAATGGTATATAACAATTCTGTTTTTGATTGTTTTGTGTCTTGAAAAAGCCTGGTAGGAACCAGGCGAAAGCGCTTGACGAATTTGTTTTTTCTATTATTATTTTATGGATTAAAAGTTACTGAATATTTTCAAACTATTCTGTTCATTATTTACCCAAGTTTGATACGCATTTGCTTTTTTGAACCAAGTTTCTTCACCCGTGGAGTCTTATTTTCTGAGATATTCTAGTAAGTATTTCATGGAGGGAGATGGGGAAGTAGCTAGTGAAGATTGAGCCGATTTTGTCTGCACCTCATTGCTAAGGGCTTTTCATCCAGAAAAAAGAGGTCATTGTCCCACTGTACTCATCCCTCATTAGAACCGTTATAGAATACAATGACCCATTTGGTATGTATCTCTTAAGACATCTGCAACAACTGGAAATGCCGCAGAAATACCTCACTAAAAGAATCACAGGCCTAAAGCAGATGCCCTGTGCTGACCATCTAAAAAAAACTTCACTTATAATCTGTCACATATCGTCTTCTCAGAGGTGAGCTCTTCTTAACATACAAGGCCATGTCAAACCCAGAGCTGTTAGACATGCTACACTTAAAGAAATCCCAATCCCTCAGAGCCACACGCTCCAGGGATCTAAACCTTGTAATCACAATGAACAAAACATGCTGGAGAGATAGGTTCCTGAAACAGTAAAAATGTGGAACAAGCGATAAGGTGGAGAGAGAAACACCAATACAATAACAAAAAAAAAATAATCTCTCCACACCGTCAAGCCAAATAAAATTTATTAAAAAATGACAAAGCTTTCGGATATCAAAAACATCCTTCCTCAGTGTCTTGCACAAAAGAAAAGTTCAAACCAACAGCGACTGAGGGATAGAATTATTGAGCATAGATCGGAGATTCATAAGAATATACCTACTAACTCACTGGCTTGCCACATTTCTGCAATGGGTGCTGCTCATGAATTTGACTTCAGGGTCATATCTATTGTATACCCAGGTATTAGATGTGGAGACCATGTTAACAATGTGGACATGAAAGAATATGAATGGATAGTGAGGCTTGAAGCAGATAAAGATCTGGGCTTAAATAAACAAGTTACACTAAAACCTAGTCTATGTATACACTTTTTATCCCTCTTATTACTGTTTCTGTACCTTTAAGAACTGGGTGTTCACCTTCATCAAGTAATGGCTGTATCATGTGCTATTAGTATAAATGTTGGTTTTAACTTCTGTTTTGTGTAAGACACTGAGGAAGGATATTTTTGATATCCGAAAGCTTTGTTGTTTTTTAATAAATTTTATTTGGCTTGACGGTGTGGAGAGATTATTTTCTTTTTTGCTGTTGCATTGGGATAGGTTCCTGACCCAGAGACTCCACAGACTCTGGAATAGACTTTGGTCCTCTTCAAAAGGAACCTTGATGATTAGATGGGAGATAGAAAATTCACCCCGGGGATCACGTCATTCGCCCTGCTAGACATAGGTCCAGGGAATTAAATATTGTGGGAAGAAATAGCCAGGGAATTGTTATGGCTAGGCTCGTATAGGCCCTAGGGCTGAAAGCCTAGTACCAACCTGTGAACCTATGATAAAATGAAGCAGTTTTTGTACTTTATTCACCATAGATTAGTTTTCATGCCTAGGGTGATTTTTTAATGTTATTAGCAGCTCTTTTGTTAGAGTTTCATATTAATTGTATGTTTCTGTTATTTTTATTTGTTCAACTTACCTGTACGCGTATGTCTTATCACAGTGCTTTTTATGAATCCAAAGATAATATCACAGGGAACCAGGATTGTTAGCAAACCACTAGTCATCACCACTCATATGGTTGTTCACTAGTGTGTAACTGCTGGGCTTTAGTGAACCACTAGTGATCAACACTCACATGGTTGTTCACTAGTGTGCAACTGCTGGGCTTTAGTGAACCACTAGTGATCAACACTAACATGGTTCTTCACTAGTGTGCAGCTGCTGAGCATTTCCCAAGAAGGTCAGTTTGATTGCCTGCCAGGGATCTCTCCTTTCTCTGTAATCATGTCCCCTGGGGTCAATACATATAAACAGTGGGGGTGCAGAATGCAGGGGAGATGTTTTCTTCCCTGCACAGATGTTTTTTTACCTTCTGTTTTTCTTTTTCAGAAAGCTATTTAAATTAATAATGTTTTGCTCATTTGTTATCATGGTTCTGTGAGTCATTCTTTTTTTGAATCAGTATCTTGTTAGGGAGTCTATCACTGAACTTGTCGACAGTAGTATCTTTAGCAGATTTATTTAGATTTCCCAGTTCATTTTCATAAGTATGCCATTTACTTATAGTTTCCATTGATAACATCTGGGAAGATTTATTCAATTATTAATGAGTTTGATTTTACTCTTATGTTAAAAACAATGGTGTCATAATATCAGTTGATAACAGAGGGTGCCATCATGGGATGAAATTATGCAAATTCTAGGTTTGTCAGCATAATTTCTTAAGATATTGTCATCCCTAATTATATTTCATGCCATTTTTCCTATATATTTTGAATATCACAATAAATTAAACTGGCCATACTTATTTAATGTTGAGTACTTTGCCCATTTAGTGCTGGGTATTTAAATTGTCCCATACTGAGAGTATTTTCATTGATTTATATTTATATATCCTGTAGTTTAGTCGGCAAATCTCACATTGCATGATGGAGACAATGTCCAGTAGATTCTTATCTGATTTATTTTTGGATAAGCAGCTTTTAGTCCTGAGTTTTATTTTTTAACTTTTTTCTTGGCTTTTGGCTTATAAGCACTTACAAGTACTTATACATTAACACCTATCTCATTAGATCTGCAGTAATGAAAAGCGTATACCCTGAAGTTTGAGTCATGAATTTTGGATTTTGAATCTTTAATTAGATTTTGTTTCATTGTGTAATAAGCATCATGCAAACAGAGAAAACGTCTTGCAAATCATGCATTTTACTATTGATACTTACAGCAGTAACCAAGAAATATCCACTTTGGATTTTTTAATTGTCTTTTGTATTATTCGCTTATTTTTTTCCCTTGGAATTTCAAGAGATGACTTGATTTGCTTTATCTTTCGTGGCTGAACTTTTATTTTAATCATTCTCTAAGAGCTAGTGGACCATTGTTGCAATAGTGTTTGAAAACTGAACACTGCTCCCAGTAAGGTAGCCTTTCACAGATTACGGCAAAGTCCTTACTTTACTGCTGTTGTCTGGCTGCAACACACTCTTGTGTTTCCTTTCCACTGAGCAGTACTCCAACCCTACTGTCAACTGGCTAACTCACTAGGACAGCCTGAATAGTTGCGCACTTGTTTTAATCAGCATAATGCCCTCAAAAACCAGGTTTTGTCACGTTGCCCTCAATTAGGTTCTTCATTATTAAACCATTTCCTTTTACTGATTTTTTAATTGATTATCTTCTTTGTCTTTGTGCAAGACTTGTATTTGTTCACTGTGGACTCCTGCACGTGTCTTTGTATATTGCTACAGCATGCTATCCTCAGGATATTACTTGTAACAGCCCAAGAAAACACAAACTTTATATCCCATTCTTTAGTTTAGACCATAAGCCATTTTCAAGGGTATGTATGTATATAGTTTTGGTTGTTATTATGCTTTTCATGTTTTTTTGTATGGCTCCCTCATATTTTATTTCTTGGTGCAGCTTGACACATATCTTGGAACACTGTTCTCATAAAACTCTGAAGTATCTTGTCAGGGAAGACTAGTTTGATCCTCATAACATCTAACATTAAGTGCTTGCTGACTTTTAGAGAAACTCAAAAAAGTGTGTGTGTGCTTGTGTGTGTGTGTGTGTGTGTGTGTGTGTGTGTGTGTGTGTGTGTGTGTGTGTGTGTGTGTGTGTGTGTGTGTGTGTGTGTGTGTGTGTGTGTGTGTGTGTGTGTGTGTGTGTGTGTGTGTGTGTGTGTGTGTGTGTATGTATGTATGTGGAGAGGGGCTGTACTGGATGCAGATAGTATCACCAGTCTATGATTACCCATAAATAATGTTACCCGGGTAAGCCCACTGGAGACACAGTCCTCTTTATAGGGGTGACTTGTGAACAGTATCTGTTTATGTGACTTGCTCATATGGTACTGATCATATAATCAGTCATGATGTGTGCTAATGAGGCAAAAAATCATAGTGGAACAATTCGGAAATGTATATTTATTTATTTAATATTTGTTTGCCAGGAAAGTCTGACTTGGAATGAATCAGTTTTCAGCAGAGGCCCAAGGAGAAATGCTCCAGATGTATGTCTTTGTAAAAAGTACGAACATGTCATGCACCCGTTACCTCTGATATCTAGCACATGCTAGAGTACAGTCACAGGAAATCTTTAAAAAATGTTAGTGGTTGCTGCATTTAGCATAAATCTGTATCATCATCTGAGAAAGGAGGTTTCTCTGAGTATAGCTGCTTACTTTTGAATTGTAAAGTCATATTCCCATTGTAATAGAAAAAAACATTTATATTACACCAAACAACACATGGGGGGGTGTGGGGGTTATACAGACTGTTGTACTTATGGGGACCAAGATATTTTGTTATGTAGTCATCACATAGTATACAAAACACTCTAAAAAGACCAATGCAAGCCTTGTAATATCTCCATATGTATCCCCCCAAGGGGGTAAACGTTATGACTATAGAAATGACAAATGTATTTCATTGCACCAAGAAAAATATATAGAGTTACTAGGCAGACAGAACGTCATAAGCAGTGAACAGCTCGTTAATATAACCATAACCTACACAACTCCTTCAATTCCGACCAAACATTTGAACATCTAGGAAGTTATGCAGCTCCTATTAATACAAGGAAGGTTTAACTATGACAATAAAAAGTTATTTCAAAAACACAGTTTTCTAGGTTACACGGCACTCATTGGAAATAAGTTATCAACTTATAACTATAAATAAGTAGTTGAATGGAAGATTATATACCTTGAAAGGTGTTGGACAGTAAGCATTGCAAACTGACAGTGTTCTTAGCAATTTTGTTTGGCAGAATTTGGAAAACCAAGCAGTCTTTCCTAAAACAACAGCAGTTCCCTAGTGCCATGTCCTTCTTATATTTCTTATATGGGGGTAGATTAACCTACTGGGCATGTTGAATATGTTAATTAGGTCTCAACTCATTACCAGTCCTGAATACCTTAATATGTTCAGCAGGTAAGCATGGTGTTGGTTCCTAATCAGTAAAGTCCACACACCTGAGCAGCATCAGGTACAAAGAGTTTTACCAAACAGAGAGGAAACGTTGTGCTGAAGTCCCAAATACTAAAAATGATATATCCAAAGAACAATAAGTAGTAGGACACTGCCAAGATAGATCCAGTAAAAACACCATTTATTAGATGTAAGCGCTTTCGGGATAGCCCTTCATCAGACATAATTTCAATGCATTAAAACAGTCTTTATTTAAAATACATATCAGCCAATCACTTACTTACAAACACCCGCCTATTTTGTAGGGCGGGTTTAACAGGTAATACATCATTAAGACCTGGTGGTCTATGAGCTCTCAAATCAACAATCCACTTGGATTCTGCTAGAGCTGTCCTGTGTTTAATATCTCCCCCCCTGTCATTAACCCTAACATTAACTATACATCTAAATTTAAAATTATGTGTAGGGTTCAGGCTTATATGTCTATAAAGTGCATTGCTTACATCAAAATTCCTAATGCTGCTAAGATGTTGAAGAATCCTGACTTTTAACATATTATTGGTCATCCCAATATAAAAACAGGCACATCTCTCACAGTTTGCCATATAAACTAGGTTTTTTGTCCTACATGTTGCCCTCCCCTTAAAATAAAACATTTTACTAATATCAGGATGTTTAAAATCCGTGTCCCCCCTGATATGCACGCATGCCTTACAATTACCACATGGGTGAGTGCCTACACTCAAAGTTGGTTCTAGTTTTTTGTTTAAGTGTACCTCCTTACATAATAACTCTTTTAAGTTCTTATTTCTTCTGTAAGTAAATTTCGGACATTCACCTACTATATCTTTCAGTCCGATGTCACTAGTTAGTATATTCCAATTATTCTGTACTATCTGGCAAATGTCCTTGATGTTACTTCCATAAGTAAACAACAAATTCGTCTTTCTTTCCTGCTTATTATTAAACACAGTTTCTTCCTGTCTACCTCTATCGGTCCTATTCAACCATGGCTTATATCTTGTTCCCCTATGTTGTTTTCCATTTTCCATAACATTATCTATCAAGGGTTTCCTGTAGCCTCTGCATGTAAGGTGTTGTTCTAATTTAAACAATTCCTCTTCACAGCATGCATCCTCAGAACATATCCTGGATATCCTACCAATCTGGCTTTTTATGATGTTAGGAAAAATATGTCTCGGATGCATGCTGTCAAAGGATAGCAGAGTGTTTTGCCAACAATCCTTTCTATAGAGTCTTGATGTAAACCCCTTATCAGTTTGTTCTATGCAGACATCTAGAAAATCTATCTTATCACATGATGTCTTTGCACTAAAAGTCAAAAAAGTAGTTGTTGTGTGTAGAAAAGCTAGGAAGTTTTCAAAAGTGGACCGGTCCCCATCCCACAAAATAAACACATCATCTACAAATCTAGCGTATAAGGCTATATGTTTGTTCCATTCCTGATTGTGCAAAATCTCTGTGGTCTCCCATTTAGAAAGCACTATGTTTGCATAAGTGTTAGCACAGGGGGTGCCCATGGCTACCCCCCGTGCTTGTCTATATAGAGAACCAGGTCCTATGAAAACATTATTAAACAGAACCAATGACAACAGGCTTTCTACAGTAGCCTTCATCTGTTCAGTAGCTGCCAGTTTACCAATAACCTCACTAACTGCTTTTATACCATAGTCATGTTCAATGACCGTAAATAAGCTGTTGACATCCAATGTGGCCATCAATAGTCTCTTGCCCTCAAACTTCTCCACTTTAGCTAACTGTTCCAAAAAATGCCCTGTATCCTTCAATATATTGTTAATCATCCCTAAATAGGGTTTCAAGGCAAACTCTAACCAAATAGAAACATTCTCAGTGACCCACCCTCTACCCGAAACAATGGGTCTAAGTGGTGGGTCACTGAGCGACTTATGAATCTTTGGTAGTGCCTTAAAAATGGGTGTGGTTGGTTTGTCTATTTTCAAAAACTCATATGTCTCTTTAGTTATTTTCATTTCGTCCAGCATTACTGTTAATGCATTATGTACCTTTTCTATAATTATTTTAACTTGCAATGGGTTAATTCGTTCATATGCCCCATCTGTGGACAAAGTGTCCTTCAATTTTTTATCATACCATTCAGTATCTAAAATTACTATGGCTCCTCCTTTATCTGCTGTTTTTATTGTTATTTCTTTATTATTCATCAGGCCCTGCAGTGCCTGTTTTTGTGCCATAGTCAAATTATAGTAAGTACTGGTATTCTTATTTTCAAAATATTTAAACAAATCCTTTTCACACCCATTCATGAAGAGATTAAGGGACGGTGTCAAATTAGGAACAAAGCTGCTAGGTTTTTTAGGTTCTACTTTTTCTCCTATTTGACTATCAAACATCAATTTTAATGCAACACTTCTACAAAACATTAATAGATCAAAAACAACATCACTGTATACACATACTCTGCTTGGCACAAAAGTTAACCCTTTGTTAAGGACTTGTAATTCATTTGCGTTTAACAAAATCTTAGATAAATTATATACAATACCATGAGTAGCACCAACAGTCATTGTAAAGTTTTCCTGCGTTTGTCCACTATTCTGTCCTCGCTCAATGATCTTTTCCCAGTTCCTTTCTTCCTTACTGGTGCTGGGAGGGAGCCCAAAAAACGCAGCGCTCCTTGGTTGGTCTTTGGGCGAGCTCCCAGATCATGAGTTTGTTCACTGTTTATGTCGGACACCACATCAGTGTTATTGATATTTAAAATAGATGCATCCCCTTTTAAACATGGACTGGATACCTCCCTAGCGACATTTGTAGTATCACCTTCACGTGGAGGTTCCATAGAGATATCGCTATTGGCCATAACACTTTCTAGGGTCGAGGAGCTGGAATGCTCCCCATCTGGTTGCTGCATACACGGCCCCTCACCTTCCCCTGATGCTCTCATCGTGCTTACGACATCTCTCCGTCGTTGAACATTCATGGCGGTTTCTCTTTCTCTAGTTACCTCTTTCCCTGTAAAACGAATGGTAGGTGATGCCTCCTTGTTATTTCTCTGTTGTACTGGCTGTATCATCGATCTCCCCAATGGTTCTTTCTTACGCGTCGCTTCCTCTCGCGTCACTGACGACCTCTGATGACGTTTTGCCAGCTCCGTTACATGGTCGCTGAATTTCGGCCAAACAAAGATGTTGCCGCTAATAAAATCTGAATAATCTCTTTTTATCTTATTAAGTTTGGTTTCTCGAAGTTTATCAGCTTCTTTAGCCAAAGCTTGTTGTATTGTAGTGAGTCTATCTTTATTTTTATCATCCGGATAGTCAGACACAAGTCTATTGTAAAGTATAGATACCTCTGACTTCAAGGCATCCAGCTCTGAAGAAAAGAACTGTATAAGCAGTCTCATGTATTCCATACTAGTACTTAAGTTGAGCGCTTGCCATTTAGCCAAAAGCTCAGGGTATCTGTCTCCCTGAGCTGGCATACACAGTATCCTCATTCCTCTAGGGACTATTCCATAACTGATGCAGGCTTCAAGATGAAAGGCTTGCCATTGCAAGCTCTGCATTCTACCAGCCTTGAAATTCCAGTCCCTCAGTAATTCCTCAAAAGTTCTATCAACAGCTACAGGAATAGTACTATTAGGCAATCCTTCCTTTTGAACAATGAAGCCCAAATTAAGGAGCGGGTTACCTTTGTCCATTAACAATTTCTCATGGTTGCCATAGAGAATCTCATCCGGAGCCATGGTTGTAAATTCAGTAGCAGAGTCTCTTTCAGTAATCCCAGCAGGCATAACGTTTACAACAAAATCAAATAAGTCACCAAACAGAGAGGAAACGTTGTGCTGAAGTCCCAAATACTAAAAATGATATATCCAAAGAACAATAAGTAGTAGGACACTGCCAAGATAGATCCAGTAAAAACACCATTTATTAGATGTAAGCGCTTTCGGGATAGCCCTTCATCAGACATAATTTCAATGCATTAAAACAGTCTTTATTTAAAATACATATCAGCCAATCACTTACTTACAAACACCCGCCTATTTTGTAGGGCGGGTTTAACAGGTAATACATCATTAAGACCTGGTGGTCTATGAGCTCTCAAATCAACAATCCACTTGGATTCTGCTAGAGCTGTCCTGTGTTTAATATCTCCTGTCATTAACCCTAACATTAACTATACATCTAAATTTAAAATTATGTGTAGGGTTCAGGCTTATATGTCTATAAAGTGCATTGCTTACATCAAAATTCCTAATGCTGCTAAGATGTTGAAGAATCCTGACTTTTAACATATTATTGGTCATCCCAATATAAAAACAGGCACATCTCTCACAGTTTGCCATATAAACTAGGTTAAACATCCTGATATTAGTAAAATTTTTTATTTTAAGGGGAGGGCAACATGTAGGACAAAAAACCTAGTTTATATGGCAAATGCACTTTTGATGAAGGGCTATCCCGAAAGCGCTTACATCTAATAAATGGTGTTTTTACTGGCTCTATCTTGGCAGTGTCCTACTACTTATTGTTCTTTGTACAAAGAGTTTTAGCTTGGTAATGCCTCACAAGGGTGATTTATTAGCAGTTCTGGTCATTCAAATAAATGCCAGCGTCCCTGCTAATGAGAAGTACAACTTACACAGAGTGTGTCAGAAAAAAAAGGTTTACCAAGAAGGTTTAAGTTTTATATGCAGAATGAAGATTGTTAACAAATTGGCTATATCATATAGCATATCTTCATCTTAAAAATAATGCAGCCTGGTATGTTATGCAGTCCCATAGCAGTTAATACTTATGGCAAACTGTAATGCAGTCACTGTACAAGGATAATACAATGAAGTAATGCACAACGACTGCTAACAGAAACTCTTGCCTTGCAGACAATTGTTTATAACCTCCCATCATTCACCATCCCCACCTCTCCAGTTATCATAGTCACACAATGGCACAATTGTACTATGGCAGGAAACATTTGAACACTCTGATAGGGTTTATCACAGACTAAATATAAATTTCAGAAGTTCAATGCTAAGCAAAAGTGATTCACAGTCTTAGTTTACATTAAAACGTTCAGGTGGCAACATGTTCATCATGTCTGTGTGTCACAGTAATGCCATAGGTGTAGTATTCCTATGATTATAGGATCATAGGAGATTACTAGGCTATTGACTTGGGGGTCATTTTAATCCTAGCCAGTTTATCCCAATGTAGTACCATAGAAATGCTAGTCAGTACCCATGATTACATTTAGTGATGACTGCCCATGTCCAGGAGGGTTGAGGGCTCTATCCCTGGTAAGAATTTACAATGCCCCATCCACCCATCCGGGTTCCTCTTGAACAGTGTCATAGAAGTGCTCTGTTTCACATGAATTGGTAGCCTGTTCCAAAGATGCTGCTGTTGCTGGGAGATAAATATGTTCCTCCAGCATGTCCTATTTAAGTCGCAGGCTATATGTAGGTCCATGGAATGGGTAGAACTGTTTGATTTACAGATATGAGGCAAGTTCATTAGGTTTGGGTCTTGGATTGCTGTATAGGCCAGGCATAAGTCTCCCCTAAGCAGTCTATACAATATGGAGTATAGCGACAGTGCAATCCATGTGAAAGTAGGGATCACAACTGTTTACATGTTACTTGTTTGAACACACATAGCTGAGAGTTCAATACAATGATTTATGAATAAACTTTTGTTTTACTTCATCCTTTGTGCAGTGGTTGGCATTGCCCATCAGTGCCCATCACTGACGCCATGTAGAGAATGACAGTTCAAATCCTATAGTAGAAATTCAAAATGTAATCTTGCATGTGCAAAGACTTAGCTGTCAGTCAGGTAAATGATACTGGATGCAGAAAATTACATTTGTCATGTAACTTTTTCAATGACTCAATGTGTTAATGAAGTGCATTCTCATTAACAGCACAGATGTTGCATGGTTTAAATCTATATTAGGATAGGTTACTTTTATGTGGCATAATACATGTGTGATCTTGCTTACTCATATCACTGATGCTAGTAATAACACGCTTCTGTGTGTATGCTGTGAAAAATAATATGTGTATTACCATGATGAAATAAAAATCAACGTAATAAATTAGTGAAATATGATCAGCACTGCAACATATCTTTCAAAACTTGCATGAACACTGCTTCAGTGGCATATATGTAAAATGACCCCAAATCCTCATTGTGGTGTCACATGCTGTGGAGAAAGTGACCTTCTGTAAACTCTGTATGGCCCTTTCCTCAGTATTTGTTGTCCTACAAATGTGTAATGCTGTCATTTAAAACAGCATCTCATGAAACACATGGTCCTCAGTTGCATTGTTTAATATTCTTTATGTGACTGTTGGTGTGCAGCACTGTCATTATTCAGGAGTGGCTGTACAAATGTGGCACGTCATGTCCTTTGGCAAAAACTCAAAAATAATCATGCACCCACTAAGACTTTGCTGTCAGCTCTGCAAATAAGCTTGGCTTAGGCACATGTCAGTTAGCATTGAACATATTAAAAAATTAATGCAATGAGACTTTTTTCCTCAGAAAATCATGTTTGCCTAAAATGATTCCTTCAGTAAAGGGACACGATATCTTGTGCACAAGTAGATACATGTCCACTCAGATACATATCTGTATTCTTCAACTTACATCAGTTCCCCTGTGGTGTTGACAGGGATAAAACTAGAGTTCATAGCTTCATGTTCCTTTTTATCATAAGTTTGATTCCAATGTGGTATCACTTAGAGTAATTAACTTTTTGTATGCAACCAAGGCATTGTTTACTACATAAACAAAATGTGCGTAACGGCATCACAAAACAACAACATCACAGAGATTATTTCATACTTGTGTGTGATGCTGTTCAAATTATGAATGCTGGAGTTATTCTGGAGCATGTATAGATATATATTGGTCAGCACACATGGCCAGCTCTTATTGCCATGTTTCAAACCTAGTCTGAGCATTGAGGTATTACTACATACTTTGAATTCTGAACAATTCCTTGGGTTTCTGTTAGACTAATGCAGTTATCTAGGTTATCATTTTTTGCACACAGGCTGGTGCATGCGAGATCTGAATTGGGTACCAATTCCCTGCCATTTTCCAGAGATCTTTGAGAATACATGTCAGGTGATGCTGACGGTATTGCTCCATTTAGAGCACAAATGTGGTGTCAGAAGGAGTCAAAGATTTCTGTAGGAGTCTTTATTCAATGTCACAGCCAAAGGATTCTGCAGGGTGACTATACCAGGTCACAGTATAAGGCTGAGGTTTGGAATAGCTTAGGTAAGGCAATGACCCTTGATGCTGGCATCACATGCAGAAGAGAACAATATTGTCACTGTTATAGTGACTTAAGATGAAAGCAGTACCTCCTTAGCCAATGGAAGGAATATGTTCAGGCCCACAATCCACCTCAGTTGTGTAAGTTCATTGGTTCATAATCAGGCAATGCACTACCATCACTTTTCAAAAAAGTGTTCTTTTTTCTGTTCTGTGCAACTTTTGCAGAGTTTGAAGGAAGCTGGGAGATGCATCAGGAAAGATTGCAATATCTCAAAAAGGCATGAGGTAATTACGGGTTCAGGTATATCATTTTACAACAGCATTGATTATACACCTATCTTATCAATGTTTGGACATCAGTCCATAACTGTTTGACACAGTCATACATAAGCATGCATATTCTACATATATAAATTGTACACATGTAGAAATACCTCTTGCAACATTGTATTAGTCAATGGTTAAATAAGGATAAATGTCTACGTGTTCAAATTCATGGAAACAAAAATTACTCTGTTACTTAATATGTATTATTCGACATTCAGTGACTTAAAATAACAATTACTCAGTTCACATATACATTTAATGACATGCATTGCATAAACCAGCTTTCCTATTGTCACACTTTTTTCTATAATATTAATAATATTAATGCTATCACCCTTTAGTGTAACAGAAATCTATGGCCTCTCAGTCATATGTGGATGTGACAATCCTATAAATTAATGTGGAATATTAAGAGACTGGGATATATTGCAATCGCATGACATTTATAATATTTTTTCTCTGTTGCTCCCCCATCCTCCCTTTTTTTTTTACATTTGATACTCGCTTAGATAACTACAAAATAAATGCTAAACAGGAGAGGGCCAAGATCTGACTTCTGTGACACCCCACTAGTAAACCTTTACATGCAGAGATGGAAACATCAGCTGGGATCTGTGAGATAGCTAATTTGCAATAAACTGGGCAATGTAATTGTTTACATTAAACTTGTCTAATTTTTCAAAAATAGTGCCATACGGGATGGTGTCAGAAGTCTTGTCCAGGTTATGATAAGAGGTGTGCACAGAATGACCACTGTTCATAGTCCCTGTAACTATTTCAAAGCAGCTTACTAACTTCAGGAGACAAGATCTGCCCTTCTCAAAACCAAACTGATTGGGATCTAGATTAGATAAGTTACCTATGCCTGTGTAAGTGAATCTGACTATGATCTTTTCCATGGTTTTGCCTGTAAGGCTGATGGGACTATAATTATCCAGGTCTGTCAAAGGACCACTCTTGTGTGAGGTAGTCATGGTGCTTGTTGTCCAGGTATCTAGGCCAAAGCCTGTAAATAGGCTGAGGCTGAGCACTTTAAGCAGAGGTAAGTACCTAGCAGTAATGAGAATGCAGGTGTATGTTGTCTGGTCCCATGGGAGTACAATTTGTTGCCTTTCACAGGGATTCTATGACTTGTTCCATGGTGATTTTGTGGGAAACTAAATTTTCAGAGATAGCAGGAGCAATATTGTGGGCAAAAGGACTAAAGTTAGCATTAAATCTGTCTGCCAATATATTATCCTGGGGGTCAGAATGGGTAGTATTATTATGGCTGACCTCAGCGTATTGCTGGACAATATTCCATAGTTTGCTGACATAATGGAAGAATTATTTGTAGGTTTTGGAATCTATAGCAACCTTGACTTTATATTTCCTAGTACTGTTTTCAGGTTCCTTATCGGCATGTTTGGGTGTCATCTTGAGGTAGGCAGATAAGCATTTTTGCAACGCTTTATTGTGTTCCTTCTTTTGTCATACACATTATTAATATGGGGGGAGGGGTTACATCCGAGAGATATATTCCTGAATTTAGACTTCTATTTAGGGCTGATGGCTACAGAGTTCTTTATGCATCTGGTCAGGTGCTGGTAAAAGTCTAAAGTGAATGCAGCAGATGTTTCTCGTGTCCTGATGCCTCATGTCGATCCAAATGAATTGTAGAAATATTCCTCTCCATGTCCATTCCCTCATTCTTGCTGCGGTTGCTTTAGAGCTATGACCTAGTTTTTATATCTTTTACATAATGTGTCCTCCTCCTCACTTGTTGCTGTTTCAGTTTCTTCAAAGCTATTTTATTAGCAAGTTGGAGTTGAGTGTACCTCCTTTAACCCTAATGAAAAGCACACCAGAGCAGGTAAAGACCAATCTAAATATTACTTGTGAATGCCAATCCAGTACATTGCCCAGAGCTGTCATCATGAGCAAATTTCTGTCACTTACTCCACATTATTATTGTAAGGTCCATTTATACTCACATTCTATTTAAACTAAAAAAAAAATGTTAATAACAAACATTATCACCTCTGACCTCTAAATGGCTTGACGACCATCTTCTGCCTGAGTGTAATGGAGTGATGGCTTGTATGAGATCTTAGCAAAAACATATTTACTGCTTTCTGAGACATATTTGCTGTCACAGGTAAACATTCATGTGTCCTTCTATAAACTAAGAACTGCAAGTTGTATTAATTTAAAGCTAAATGATGTGTCTAACTCCCTAACCCCTCAATCACCTTATACATATACAATTGTATCTACTTCCCATTAATTGCTTCTGTATACTTTGTGATGATTTTAATGCATCTGTTTCCATGACATAAAATCTTCAGTTTTCATACATAATTTTTGTTAAAGTATATCTATCATTTTTTTTTAGTTATATAGTTCCATTCTTGTATCTTGTCAGATGGATTCTATCAGGTGCATATTTGTTGAGTTTTCTTTTAAAAATGTCAGTTATCAATGCAGTGTACATCTATCATCTATGCTGTTTCTTCCTGTTACTTAACCTAGTCATTTACCCATCTGCTTCATAAAGCTCCTGCCACAAAGCAAGGTAGCAGACTTCAAATTACTATTTCAACCTGATTTGGCCACATTTTATCACTCAATGAAAACACCCAAATATAATGGTTCCATAATTTCATGTTGCGCTAATTTTTTTTCTACAGGATGAATAATTGCTTTCTTTAGTCTATTTTTCTTGTGTATCACCTCCTGTGTTTCAATGTATGTTTGTTCAGTGCGGAGAGTTAGGGTTATAATCTGATAACAAGCTTCATTCTGCAGTACCAGGCTTATCTACATCTCTCTCCCTGTTTCTCTCTTTATCTCACTTAGCTAAACCATACCCTGTGTAATATATGAGCTGCACACAACACCCATGCATTTGACTCTGGTACCGTATTCTCTTGGTAGTCCCTGCTTTTTTCATAACACATCACTTCATTGTGATCTAGACATCATTACAAATTCTTATTTTCCGTAAACCGAATCTATATTTCACAAAGATTGCTTGTTTAGACAGATTAACAAGTTATAAATTCTTGTTTTCCTTTTTTGGCTCTATCTAATCTTCCCACACACTACAGCCTTAATTATTTTCTTATTATATGTCACAGCACTCGCTTGAGCTGTTATTGTCTCTGTTAAATCAACTCTGGGTGTAATGTGACATGCAGGGAGAAGTATTAGCTTTTTATGGAGGACCGTAACCTGGTCTTCGAAAGTTTCAGTCTCACTGAGTCACACACACCCCCCCCCCCCAAACACACTCACAAATATGCAGTATCTGTCTCAGGGGTGAAGCTGCCATAAAAAGCATCTGAGTTACATACTTCTTTTAGCCACTGGTATTTTTCAAGTACCTTTATTTTCCTTTTGGCTAATAAGAAACAAACGATATACTTCCCATTGTAAGCACAAGTGGCAATTTGTACATTGTATCTGTCATCAGTAACATAATAACTCCTTTTACTTCCCACTGTAAGCACGTGGCAATGTGTACATTGTATCTGCCATCAATAACATAATAACTCCTTTTACTTCCCATTGTAAGCACAAGTGGCAATTTGTACATTGTATCTGCCATCAGTAACATAATAACCCCTGATATACTGCCCATTGTAAGCACAAGTGGCAATTTGCACATTGTATCTGCCATCAGTAACATACTAACTCCTGATAAAGGACTCTGGCTTGCTCAAAACCTCAAGTAATTACAAAAGCTATGTTCCCCCAAAGGTATTATATCACATCTGTGTTCCAGTGACTTTGTTTTTTTTTTTTTTATTTTATTTTATTTTATAGAGGAAGACAAACAGCTTTCTCTTGACCAGATCCATTTTTTACATTCAGAAATTGTCTGACCCTAATTACAATGCTTTGCTAGCTGTTTTCTCAGCAACTTGTATCACTAGAAATAATTCCATGGTCATAAATATACATAAATGTAGAATTAACGCTTTTGGAAAGCAAGTGTAACTGCTGCATATGTTACTCAGGGATTACCTTGAAAGATAGATTGCTTTTCACAATGGACTTTGGTGCAATTACACATAGGGGTCTCTTCTTTTCTATCAGATTGTACCTGTAGCAAGAAAAGCCTTCACACCCAATCATTATTAGAGTTTTGTTATACCTTTGTACAGCATACTTGTTTGGCTAATATTAGCCTGACAAAACATATGATTAAACTTGAGAGGACATTAAGATTCCTCATTATGAGTTTTGAATGGTTAGAAACTTGAGTTACCAAGCCTGAATAAATGTGCTGTCCTTATTTTTGATGTCACACCGTATCTTGAGGGAAGAATTGTGTCTGGTTTTCAGGGTCAAGAAAAAAACTGTCCTCATTAACCCCCACCCCCCCCATTTGGAACAAACCAATGGAAGGGTAACATGCATAAGAGCTGTTAGCCTTAAGCCCTTTATAACAATAATAAAACTGTGATATATTTCTAATGCAAGTTATCACTTGCCTTTGGAACAAATTTCCCCTCACCATGAAAGAGCACCAAACCATTCTCACATTAAAAGAGATCTATGAAACCATGGGTACATGTACATTTTACTTGGCAACAGCAGATAGGCTTCTTGAAGGCCCCTAGGCCTTAAGCTCATTGCATCTTGTAACATGGACATATTGCTCAACCTTTTAGTTCCAGAAATCTGCACAAAAACTAAAATAATGGGGGACAAAGGGCCAAAAATAGAGACAGATTTTAAATACTGTTCTTATAAACTTAAAAAGTAGTTAGAGTAATAGGATTCGTGTTAGCATGCATTTTCCGAAGGATATGAAGTACAAAACTCAAATGTATATCATTATTGATTGACTTCAATCTTCAGTTATACAATGACTCCCTATTACTATTTGAAAATGTGTACGCTGATTGGCCCAGCCCAACCAGCATGCTCCTTGTAAATCCCACAATATACCAATGGAAAAAGGTCCAGTCGCCCAGACTTTTTTCCGTTGGTATAAAGTGCCCCAAAACATTTTTTTATAATTAAAAAAAGAGAGAAAACAGAGCAACAGAGACTTTCTTTTCTCCGTTGCTTCTGTTTCAAAGCATTGATGTACTGGGTATGTGTGGGAATGCAATTCCCATACGCATGCACAGTACATCACAGCGAAGAAGCAGTATACCACAACTGTCGGAAGAACAGTAATCTGGCATTATACAAAGACATTATTTAAGAAAAGTAAGTATTTTTTTTTCTTAAATAATATCATTGTATAGTAACAATATCCGACTTCGTGGTTGTGGTATATTGAAGATTTACCCATAGTTGCCTTTGTTTAATCACTCGGGCTTCGCCCTTGTGATTAAACCACACCAACCGTGGGTAAATCGTCAATATACCACAATACGTTGTCGGTTATTGCTTTATTATTTTCCAGAAAACCACGCATTTTACAAGGAACAGCACAAAAATATGAGGTAAAAATTTGGACATTTTGCAAAAATCTGGAGAGTTGAGAGGTAGGAACATGGAGCATTAAGGAAATGAAGATTGTGATACCTAAATAATTGGCCATGACATTTTAGTTTGTATTTTAACTTGTAAACATACACTTTTTCTGTTTTTATTAATAAACTAGGCAAGACTTTTATGCACAAGTACCTTTCTTCAGAAACACCTCAGAAGCACTCTGTGGTTAAATGTTTTTTTTCCGTGTCACACCACCACCTAAACTTTATTTTATATGCTAAACTGCCATGAACTTCATATCGATATAGTATGTCTACATGCATGCCTTCTGTTGATTGTTTCTGCCATGGCAGTTATAGCACAGGGACTTAACATTGCATGCATCCTATTAATTTAATCTTGTATTCCTGGGTATGCTTTTCTTAATTTCTCCCTTAAATAATATGTCATTCATAAGATAAGTGTATAACTAGACAGGTTTATCACGCCATTTGTGGGAAAAGGCAATTTTTCTAGTGAAATTCCTTGGTTGTAGATGAGTAAAATAGTTAAAAAGATGTAGTTATTTATATTTTGCATCTTCAAAGCCCGCAGTCTGAGAAATGTGTAATTAAATTCGCTAATTTGACAACAATCTGGCGATAACGATGCATTATTAATTCCTACATGATACAGGTTTTATGTTATGAAGAATTCCCATAATGACATCTGCTTATTCTCTAAGTATGTATGACTTTTGCGTTTAGGTTGTTTTTTCTTCTCACATGAACTCTGCCCTTTTACCATGTCCAAACCTAGTAAAGGATTGATACTTTTTTGCATTCCATAAGCATCTTCAAGAAAATATTCATCTTTACATGTAAGTCAGTCCTGTACATTCCAGTCTATCACAGACTACTGACAGTTTTTCTGCATTTTGTAAAACCAGCAAAGTAATGTAGTCATCGGTAAACCACAATCACAGAGAAACAAATGTATATTTTTTCCTGTAAGGAGCTCTGTGTTCTAGAAATTTGCAGCAGTGCAATTACAAACAAAACCCATGACATTTCCATTAATGGTTTATTTTCTTTGGTAGATATTTTTCAGACCAGTGAATCATTTTATTTACCCATGGTTGTAAGATAATATTGCTTCTGCTGCTTTTTCTGTGTTTTTCTAATTTATGTAATCATTATCAAAATATTTTGGGCTACGGTGTCATGGCAAATATATATACACTTACTGTAAGTGATATCATCTTCCCATGACACTTGTTTCTTTTTATCTCAAGGATGTCAAGATTTCCTGCTACAAAACATCTGAAGTTTGGAAAGAAAAATAAATTCTGAGGCACCACTAGACATGACAAGTATGGGATCCCCTTCAACAATTTTTAATGTTTTTCAATGATTGTGTAAAACATTCAATGAGATGGTGTGTTCCTGGATTATAAGTGAACATGTTTAAAAGCTGATGTTGTGCCTTCAGTAATATAGTAATATAATCAGTTACAAGTCATCTTAGGTATATCTGATGTGATGAAAGCTTTAGCAGTTCTTGTTGTCACCCCCATACCCCCTAATATTAAATATATCCAGTCTAAGATCACACAACAGTGGAACAAACTGAAAACTCCAATGTTAGTGAAAGTTTTTTTAGCTCAAATTTCTTCAATTGCTCGGCACTCATTGAAAGTGCCACCAATCAGCTGACACGTTCCCACCTGTATCTGTGTTAAACATTTCAGGGCTACAGCCTAAGACTACTGATCATCTTCTGTACATTTCTACTGTATGGAGCACCATGATTAAAGTCAGAAATCAGGGAAAAGACAGACTTGTTAAGCACCTTTATGATGTCATAAAAGTGCGTAATAAACTTTTGTTAAGCACCCCGCACTGATGTTAAGTACTAATCTCATGTTAGAGTATTGACAGCAGTCAGGGACCATGACGGAAGGACACTAGGAAGTTGTTAAAACATTTCATTCAGACTGAAGTGTTTAGCAGTGGGAAGCTATTAATGTACTTCACTGAAAATGAAATGTTTTAACAGCTTTTAAAGATGTTTGCATTTGCTACCACTCTTCTGTGGTGGTCACATTATGTGCAGTACCTGTCAGGGTGTTACAGCTTTCAAAGGTTAAAACATTGGAAGAACCTTACTATTGCAAGAGATTATATTTGTACGGAAAAACTTTATAGATATGTTATTCAAATGGTGAAAGCATTCATGTAAATATTGTATATATTTTGTGTTAATGTTGACAGAAATTGTGTAGAAATTATTTCTGTATTTTCTCTGTTAAACGCATGTATGAAGAAGTAAAAATAATAAAGATTTATTATTGAGAAAAAAGAAATTTTAAAGTTCCATACACTATGAAGAATTTTGATGAGGTCTGCCAATCATATCACGTTATTATGTGTTCTCAACAAGGATGTCAAGATTCACCTCTTGAGGTTTACTCTGAAGATGTATTTCTTGAAATCCAAATTTCACTTAACAAGGGGGCTTATGATTAAATCCCCGACCATAACCAGCTTATCATGTGTTAAAATATGAAGGACAAAAAACTCACCCTGAAAATGAAGCTGGAGAAGTGAGTCTTGGCATTCATGTTAAGAACACATAATAAGAACTATGAATGTAGACACCATCTCAGTTCTTTGTAGTGCATGGAGCATTATCTGGTCCATGTAGTATGAGTTCCATAAAAAAGAGATAAATAAAGAACTTAAACTGTTTTATAAACTTTGAAAGAAGCAAAGCAATTACTGCGTACTATCAAACCAACAGCACCATACCTGTCATCTTCTTTGCTTTAAGAAACAAAAAAAACACAAAAACAATGGGATGATAAAAGGATGCTTTTAATCCTTGATGAAAAAAATAAATACATGCATTTAGAAAAAAAGTCATACTCACAGCAGTATTCACAAGAGTCATATTTTACCAGAAGTAGGAATGGCTGTGCCCTTAGTTTAAGTTGCTGTAGTCATCTTCTGAAACAAGTAACAACATAAAGAATTATGCTAGAGCTCTTGATCAGAACAGAACCAGTGTGTTATGTGTTTGAGAAATAGATTTCAACAAATTCACAAACCTTGACAGGATGATTTCTTAAAGACCATTTCTCAAGTACATGACAAACTGAAGTTGCAATCCTTTGTGGTATATAGATCTTCTAGTAAATGTAGGGCTTTCTCCTGGCTTATTTATATTCCCAGGTACTGTATTCTGTTGAACAGGCAGAACCATATAAAGGGTGGGGCAGATTTATTATAATAAGGAAAAAAGGTTATTTAACTTTTGCTTTCAGGTTTATGTTTTTGATGCTCCCTTCCAGGCCCCCCCCCCCCCATAAATACATAAATAAAAGTGTGTCTGCATCTTCTTGTTCAGTTACCTGCTTTCTAATTGGCTTAATTCAGCTCCTTAACTGAGATGTCCTCTAGGATAGTTTAAGCATGTAAGAGGGCAGCAACAGGTGACTACTCACACAGAGTGGTTATTTTTAAAGGAAAATTTCTGCTTTCACATTTTCTTACCTGTCATTCACTTGGATTCCATTAAACCCATATGACTGGAGCACCAGTAATGACACTGCAATGCACCATGGGGGGGGGGGTACTGCCCTCTTGAGTGTGCCATCCTTCAGATGAGGTATTAAATGCACATTTCATCTGCATGGGTTGGTGGTAACTGAGATAGACTTAAAAGATCCCATGACGTTTATTGAAAAGAATAGCAAAAGTTTATTAAAATTAAAACTGTAGCAGAAAATGACATCTATAACATAAAATGCAATACATGTATACAGAAAATAAAAACAACAGTTTGCTCAAGATAAGAAAAGAAAAATATGAATAATCAATCACCCCACCCTTTGAGATTTAAACAAAATATTATGCTTCTTAAAATTGACAGTAAATACCATGATTTATTATACAGCATTTCCCCTGCATCTTTGTTTCCAAAAAACAGGTTCCTATTGCCAGATCACAGACGCAGTTTGTCGAATGCATCTTGATCGAAATGACAACAGTGAAAAGGCAAAATAACGAAGCATTTTTTCAACTAATTCTTTCCCTGGGAAAGAATTTGCTTGGCCGCTTTTGTTACTTTGCCGTTTTCAGCACTGTAGTGTGATCTCAGAGTTGGTATATTTAAGTAGGAGTGTGCGGGGGACAGCCCCCCACGTTGGAGGGTTTGGGGGAGAAGCCCCTCACATTATGTAATATTTTAAAGTTTTTTTTTTTAATTTTTATTTCAGAACAGCGATTTTTTTCCTTGTAAAAAAATCGCTGTTCTGAGGTTTCGTCGTTGTAAGCTTTCACTTACATGGGGTTGATTATTTATCGTTTGCTTTTCTAAGCATGCGATAATATAATATAGACCCAAAAAAACATACACACATAAGCGCTCTCCTATCTAAATCAATGTCTGAATAATACAATCGTGTAAGGTAGCTCATTTATGCCACTTCATGGCCAGAATACAGAGTTCGCTCAACAAAAAGCTTCACCCACAAACAGTCTAATAAAGTATGCCTCTGATTTTCTTCAGAAGAAAAAAGCAAGCACAGCCATTCAGTGAGACATTTACAGTTCATTACTTCATTAACTGGCAACTTACCCAATGGGAGCCATCATAAGAAATCTTCTGCCTCAGGCCTGTGACTGAAACAAAGCCTCCCGTTAGCTATATTTTCTTTAGGTCATCATGCAAACGTTCTGCGATGAAATAATTCCCCGTTAATTCTGATTATCAATAATGTCTATAATAATAATATTATTATTATACAATAATGTCTAGTCTTAGAAAAGACAGCCAAAGACACTTCCTTTTCTTTTAGTCTTTGGTGAGCAAACCATTTTAAATCAGTTGAGCAGTTAATCCATACAGTTTCCTCTTCAGGAAAGTAAAAACACAATATTCCCCATAATGCCTAATCCACCTTTAAATATAGAATTATATGAAATTCTCTTCTTGGCCAGGTTTAGTCAGAAACCCTAAATGAATGAGAAATGCAATGCCAATAACATAGTCTCCAACGTAATGGGTAGCAAATGGATACTCACCAAGTAGTTCAGCTTTCTCCAAATGACAGAGTGCAGGACATCTCTTTTTAGGGTCTAAATCACATCATCAAATCACAATTAAGTGAACACGTCTTTGTTGGACACCTATTCAGTGAACAAACTATTCATCAAACTAAGTTTTCAGCAAAAAGTTTCCTAGGGAACCATGTGGAATTTGCCCTCTCGGAGTTGGTATATTTAGTTGAGGGGGTGGAGAGCACAGGATCCTTCACTGGGGGGATTGGGAGCTTAGCCCTGTCCCACCTGTGTAGGTGTTAAGTATTATAGTTTTGTTTATGGTCGCTAGGGTGGACTATCGTCAGTTTGCCCTAGGAAACGTTTTGCTGATAAGTTAGTTTGTTGAATAGTATAGAATAGTATAATCGGTGTTTGATGAAGACGGGTTCACTTAATTGTGATTTGACGATGTGATATAGATCCCTAATTTTTTGTTAAATTTACATATAGATTTTCCACATGTTAATATTATTTTGTAAAGCAGTGAGACATTTGACCCATTACTTATAAATGACATCATCATCATCATCCTACTGTGTATCAAGACCTAACAGACGTACTGCTAAACGGAATATTAGTTGTGTTATTGTCAGTATCATAACCATAGAGTTTGCTCTTATTTATAGATAAACCAACTATCTCTCAGAGGGTGCCAGAGAACCTAAACAAGATGGCTGCTTAGGCTCAGAGCTCTGGATAATGAGTGAAGAAAATAGGTGTAAAAATAAGAAAATATAGGATGTAGGGCAAAAAAGAAGAAATGACAGAGTAATAGCTGGCAAAGTTTAAAGCAGCATCACAGAAAGGGCAGCTTTGTTAAACTGTTTTAAAAGCTGACAGCAATCACTAATGATGTCTGCATAATAAGGGAAACAAAAGGGAAATAAAGAGGAGTGAATAAACTAAAATGAATAATCCAGGATATGGAAGAGGACACAGCGGCTCTGAGATCAGAGGTGCAGGAACACAATAGGGTAGAAACAGAAAAAAAATGATACCATGGTAAACAGGAAGGCTGGATGACCT